>NW_006913063.1:1721937-1724550 GCF_000271625.1 Coniophora puteana RWD-64-598 SS2
TAAGCCGCGTGGATGGCAGCCTGCGACCATAAGAATTGTGGAGACTTTGTCCTACGATCATGGCACGCATCATATCCGTGATCGTGCGGTTGAATCTCTCAGCAACGCCGTTTTGGGCATGTGCATATGGAGCTGTTATTTCGAGTAGAATTCCTCGGTCCGCACACCATTTTTGTAATGGATTATTAATATATTCTCGACCATTATCTGATCGTATGCGTTTAACTTTGAAATCCCACTGTCTTTCTATGTTTAGAATATGGGTTTTAAGTGTTTGCGGAGCATCTGATTTATTTTTCAGAGGGAAAACCTCCGCTCTTCTCGTGCAATCGTCAATAATAGACATAAGGTATTTGTGACCATGTATGGAAGCTACACGTGCCGGACCCCACAGATCGGTAAAGATCCGATCACCGGGAGTAGTAGATCTATTTTCGGCTTGTTTTGGAAAAGACGTGTGTGTCATTTTTGCTTCCGTACACGTGTCACAATCGAAGTGTTCTGGGCTTGGGGATATTTTTAGTCCCTCAACCAAACCTTTGTTTGATACAGTCATTTGCATTCCAACCCGGAAAATGCGCGTCTCGCGAACTGTTTGTTCCGCGCAAATTCATACCCGATTTGGCTTGTGGTCACACGCGATCACAGTGTGACTGCCTGTGACCGCTGTGCTTTTTTTTTTGGACTCAAGTTACCGCTGTGCGCGTTCAATCCAGGTGTTTCCCCCCTCCATCTATGCTGCCCGCAGTCTTGTGGATCTCCTTGTGGGAGAATGCAGCGCCCCGGAGGGGTTGTAAAACCGTTGAATCAATACATGAATATTCCTTCTTCGAAAAGGTGCACTTAGAGTTTGTCAAGATAGATGCCTGAGTGAGTATGGACTCATGTTACTTAATATAACATATTTGACATTTCAGTTGATGAAATCTGTGCATGTCCGGAGGCCTGAGGCCAGGAATTGGACTCAGTCAATACTGCCTGTCTTCTGATAGTGAGAAATCATTTCGTAGACGTTGCAGAAGAGGATCTAAGTGCCGGTTCGGGCAACAATCTGAGGCTCCTTGACAGTAGTGTTGCCGCGGCTCGGGAGCTGGCTCAAGCTGATTGGGTGGGCTTACAACAAAGGCAACAAAATATTTAGTGAGGTAATTGTCATGTCATAGTTGCCATTGTCGCCGCCCAGTCATCGCTTCAAAACATAAACCTTATGCTAAAAAATCAATTGTTATTTTTACTAGGGAACGATTCAGCTTCGAGCCGAGCCGAGCCGCGGCAACACTACTTGACAGGCACATTGTTTTATTCGTCCAAAAACCACTCAGTGATTTGTGGTATATTTCCGAGCTGATCTGAGGCAACAAGACTTAGGTATTGTGGTGAGATAGATTGGCATCACTATACTCGAACTTTATCAACTCTATTAAACAAAACTCTCTAGCGCGGGTTGTGTTACAGTGTGTCGACTGCGAGGCACAACAGCAGCGTCTGTAAAGCTGAAGTCACGTCGGAGTATCAAAAGCTCGCGCGTGACTACCAGATATGGCTAAGCTTTGTCCAAAACAAACACACCGCGAGACGCGCGTTTTCCGGGTTGGAATGCAAATGACTGTAGTATCTTTAGTGCGGGAACATTAATGTGGCCAAAGCGTTTGTGCCAGTCAAGCCACGTTCGTGCGCATGGTTCGTCACTTATATAAGCACGTTCTTTTGTTATTGGCTCACAATCAAAATAATAAAGTCGATTGCGGAGGGTGCCCACAGCTAAAGTGTTGCCGGCGGGACTTAGAAGCCGGACTTTTCCGTTTCCATATATGGCACGACCTCCGGCTTCATCTAATTTAGACACTGATATCAGGTTTTTAGAAGCCAACGGCATGTGTAGAACATCATGTAATATAATTTTAGTCGCGTGGCCATCCACGTGTGATTTCAGGCACACGGTTCCCTTTCCAGGGACTTGTATAACCGGTCCGCTTATTCCGTTCACTTTCATACCTTGTACCGGTTTATAATTAATGAACGCGCATTTTTCGGCGCATATGTGAGACGTCGTGCCCGAATCACTCACCCAGCAATAGAAGCAACCAGTGTATTGGGAAGACTCCCCCATATTTACATCTTCGTCAGAAGTAGGGGTAGATGTAGTATTAACTACTAGTTCCTCGGCCATTTTAGTGTCCTCGGCTGTTGAGGCTTCGCCTCGCTTCCTTTTTGTGCCTCTATCTCCGCCGGAGTCGGCCTTCTCTTTCCCCTTTAGGGAGACCTTTCTACCTTTCCACCAGTCCGGATATCCGATTTTGGCGTAGCAGTCCCCCTTATGGGGCTTCTCGCAGTACTCGCATAGATTAACGTTCTTGGCTGTGCAAGAGGCGTACCAATGAGAAGTAGTTTTGCAAGTATGGCAGTACTTGCCTTTTTGGTCACCACCCCCTGATCTACCCTTCCTGGCCTTCTTGGCCGGGCGCGGGGAGTCCGAATCGGAATCGTCAGGGTCAACGTTCTTCTTCCGCCGGATCCACTCCTTCCAGACGGCGGCAACTAAGTCCTCGGTGGAGCGGGACATAATTCCGCCTGAAGCGTCTTGGACACCGATAAAGCCCGATGCCCAGCCAT
>NW_006913063.1:1724916-1832478 GCF_000271625.1 Coniophora puteana RWD-64-598 SS2
TCGGTCCGACAAAGCGTGACCGGCCAATCACCATTGGCTATTTTCAGGCACCCGGTGACCTCGAACATGCTGGTCGCACGTCGTTTCCAGGACCACCAGTTGTTGCCATTCTCCTTTGTTTTTCGGAGCTTGTCGGTGCCCGACATTGCCGTGACCTTTTGGTATTGGCTCTGTAGGCACGCGACCATGACCTCGTACGGGTCTGATTTCTTTAACGGGACGGCCACTTGGACCTTGCCCGAGTGATCGAGAGGAGGGCGGACCGGCGGCTGTGGAGCGGCGGCGTCGTCGTCCATAGGTTCGGCGATCGGCAGTGCAATCTGTGGGGCCGGGTTTCTGCGCGTGCTCATGGTGGGGTGCGCGGGCTGTTTGCCCTTGTCGGTGGTAGCCGGCTTGGCGGTCTTGGCTGCGGGAGCCGCTGCCCTCGATGTTGATGCCGTTGCGATCACGGCCTTCTTCGGGCCGGTTAAGGCCGTAGTCTTCTTTGGCGTGGTTGACGGAGATGGACCACGTTCGTCGTCGTTGCTCGAGTCGGAGTGGGACGGGGTAGAAGACATGGAGAATGAAGATGCAGCTACAAGCGTGCGGGGCTCATAACCTTTTGGGTTCGCGCGGATGTGAGGTGTCTGCGCTGGTAAAGTTTTGCTTCACTTCTAGACTACTTTTATACTAGTCTTTCGTTTGTATTGGCTATTAGGAGTACTCTCCTCTACGGATTGCTAATATATTACTAGTCTCTTGGACTTGTCTGCTCGGATTGGCATCGGATCATGTTCAGGGGCTTCTATTTACTTTTTAGGAGCTTTTCTTAGTAATCGCTCCACACAGGAGCCTCATGCGCAGTTTCTACGCATGTCTGGGCAGTGCCCAGGTATCCGACGTCTCGGACATGTCGGGAGTGACATGATGTCTTTTATTCATCTCCCAACAATAGGACTGTAGGTGGGAAGAAGAAGAAGAAGCGGAGAGGTGGACAGATATTATTTATCGGATTGTACGATATGAGAAATAGTACTTTAATCACAGAAGTTTATAGCTGGAACCAATTTGTCGACGATGGGATTAAGCCAAGGGACCGTGAGTCCGCGACACTCGCGCATCAGTATGCAACCAGTACAAACCTCGGGTGATTCGCGCTTCGGTTCAACGGCCTCATTATAGCCGATTTACCACGTGGCACAACTATCCGTCCCCCGCACAGCCGCCGAACGTCCCATGTTTGCACATCATGCCTCCCGCCCACCGCGCCAGTCATGGTTTACAAGTTTGTTGTTATAGATGCTGCTGAGCGGCACAACGACTCTCAAGAGGCCGTTGTGTGACATTGTCTCATACAAGATCATCCCGGTCACTAAAGCCTGCGAGCCGATCTCGTTCGTCGAGCTGTACATCGAACCTCCCGGAAGAAGCATGTGTCTAAGGAGAAGTCGATTGTGTTTGTATGCTCGTTCCCGCAGAGGTGTGAGGGGTCGATGAGAGGCGACGTGTGTGGCCTACAATTTTCGTTCATATGTTATGGTGAATCTCACTGTCGGCCGTTCACGCAATTCGTGAACATATTCAACGCTGCCTTGCATCTAACTTAGACAGTCGCTCATACAGTTAACAACATCAAGTTACCCTTCGACTCCATATCCCAATGGGAGGTATGGTCTTCCCTTCGTTGTCATCAAGTACTGGGAGTATTCTTCCCGGCGATGCTCTAAGCCAAGAGCGTTTTCAAGCCCGAGAGGAGGAGCTCTCCGGGAACCTCTCCAAGTGGAAAATCTCACCGCGTGGACAATCATCGGCTTGGCGAAGAACCCGGGCAGATGAGGCCTGTCCATTAGGAACTGCGTCTTTAACAGCGCACGTCGGCTGCAAGCGTGGGCGACGCTGTGACGCGCACTAATTCAGTGTTCAGACATCGTTGTTGGTCAGCCCATCGCCCCTTGCCGTTGAATCTGGGGAACTCCTGGGTTCGGAACTCTTTCTTGGCAAAAGGGAGAGTCTTGATCCGCAAGTGCCGCGGTGCGCTGACCGCCATGTGTTGTATCGAACGGCCCGTATGGCCAGGTGTACTGTGCGCATGGCGTCACTCGCTGCGGCAATTGTTTCCGTTCAGGAGCCACCGGCGCTTGAGCGCTTGAGCTCTATACCAGCCTGTACATGAATGGAGGGCAAACTGGCAGATTGGGTCAGCAAGAAAGCTAACTTGTCGCTCCACCTCGGGTAACTACGTTCAAAAACACAAGGGTCAGGCTTCATGGTGCTGTGCACGGTTACGAGTCTGCAGACGTTCGAGGGAGTCACCTTCAACAAGCCTACGAGTAATTGGTGTTATATTCACTGCTAACGGCAATACTCCAGCCGTGTTGCTACCACGACGGTATGTCTACCTTGGCGACATGTTCAGCGCTGTGTGAAGACTCGTTGAGGCAAGTGAGCATATCGCCATGAGCTGCACCTGCGCTGATCGTTGTCCTTGCTTACAGTTGCCATCCAGGAACCCAACCCTTCTCCCGCCCATGCTGTTCAATTCTGGCTATCCTTAGAGCTATGCTGGCAGTCGAATGTGCGCTCAACACCATGGCTTCGGCTCGCGTCATCGAAGCTTCGGGTTTCACCTCGCCCGGATGCGTGGGGTTGGTATAAGTTGCGCGTACGGATAGCGGTGATTCCCTAGTCAAGCGCCGGCACCTTTCTGGGCTGCCTCATTCTTTTCCTTCTTCACTGTCTTTACATTCATTTGATTCTTGATACCTGCAGCGCAGACAAATCTCCATGACCCCCTTCAGCACCTTCATTACTTTTCTCTTCACCGTGCTGCTTGCTACCAGCGCGGCCGCTCTCCCCGTCACTACCGAGACCGGTCTTACGGCTCGTGCCAGCGCGCCTGCTGCCCCTCACTGGGTCGTATACAGCGACAAGTGGATTTCCGGCGAGACCGGTCCCCCGAAGACAACTGACCTTGTCGGTTACAATACCTTGTACGTCGTCAAGCACTATTTTTTTTCATTCTTCACCTAAGTGCTGAGCTTGTTTCGAACAGCCTGCTATCCTTCTGGATGTCCACCGGCGCTGCGGACCAGGCTGTCATGTGGTCGCAGATGGACGCAGCGACCCGCACATCTACTAAGGCTGAATACGAGAAGGCCGGGATTAAGCTCATGGTCTCCGCCTTCGGCTCGAGCGAAGCGCCCACAACGTCAGGCGCGGACCCCGTCAAGACCGCGGACAGTCTCGCCACGTGGGTAATCCAGTATGGCTTGGATGGCGTCGACATCGACTACGAGGATTTCCAAGCGATGAACAAGAAGGATGGCACGGCGGAAAATTGGCTCATCAAGTTCACGACTGAGCTGCGCAAGAAGCTGCCCTCGCCACAGTACGTCATCACGCATGCGCCCGTGGCGCCCTGGTTTAGTGGTGCTCCCACGTACCCTTCTGGGGCTTACCTCGCGGTTGACAAGGCGGTGGGTAGTATGATCGACTGGTATAACATCCAGTTCTACAACCGTAAGCATTCCCATACATCTGATATCTTTGGCATAGCTAACACGCATGCGATTGTAGAATACACCGAATATACCACCTGCGACGGTCTTCTCACCAAGTCCTCGAGTCAGTGGCCCAAGTCCTCCGTCTTCGAGATAGCTGCTTCGGGCGTTCCTTTCAACAAGCTCGTCATCGGCAAGCCCGCGACGACTGGTGACCAGACCAACGGTGGCTTCATGTCTACCGGTGACCTTGCTACGTGCATCAAGACCGCCAAGGGAAAAGGTTGGGGTAAGCCCCTTTCTTGAGCGTACCTTTCAAGCATCTGACATACCCTGTGCAGACGCTGGCGTCATGACTTGGCAGTACCCCGACGGTGACTCCGCGTGGATCAAGGCCGTCCGTGCTCAGGCTTTCCCTGTCTAAGCGTTTATGCAGTGGACGGCGTAATAGCACCCCTCTCTGCAAGCTCGGAAGGGTAGTGCTATTTTGTTTCATAGGTTTAAAGCATGGCATAAGTCAAAGGTTGATTCTTTGATTTGAGTTTCGTCTCGCATCATCATGCACACCCGGTTGCAAGCTCATCCAACCGTTTAGCACCACTATTTATATTCACCATTGGGTACACATGTCTACCATACACGTTGTACCAGGGAATCCATTCGATGTCTACATCTTTCGAAGATGAATGTAACACAGTGCCGTAAAACATTACCCCCAGAGGAACGCCGCCTTTTGATCTCCAGGATATCTGTTTCCGACAAACGTAGCATTATCGATGACTTCGTTGACTTGCTTGAGATCATCCGCTGTGAGTTTGACATTGTTTCCAGCAAGGTTCTCGAGAGTGCGATCCTTACGGCTGTCATATCAAGTCAGCGGATATGTAAGGATTATTAACCCCGTGGCGTACCTAGAGCCAGGAATAGGAACAATATGATCTCCAAGGCTTGAAACCCATGCAATAGAGAGTTGAGCGGGAGTGACGTTCTTCTCTTTGGCAATAGCAGAGAGCTTGTTTACGATGTCGAAATTCTTGTCGAAGTTCTGCGAGATAGGGGTCAATAAGAGCGATAGTGAAATGCGGGATTTCATACGTCGGGATGGAATCGAGGGAAGTAACGGCGTAAATCAGTCTCTACACATCATAAAGCTATTTGAGCAACGCCAAGTGCACATAACAAGAAGAATAGGCGCACCCGGAATGTCTTCGAACTTCTTGATTTCGCCCGACAGGAAGCCTCTGCCAATAGGTCTAGTGGGAGTATATCAGTGGTGGAACCCTTACCTCAGAAGTAAAGACGTACGAATAGGCAACGACAGCAATGTTGTTCTCTTTTGCTGCCTTGATAACGGCTTGCTGCTCGGGGCCATACTCCCAAGGACTTACTTCGATCTCAACAGCAGCAATAGGATGAATCTTGATGGATGTCAGTCGTTATTATTGTAAGAGCTAGGAAGGTGCTTACCTTGTGTCCACGGAGCAGCGTCTCTGCTCTCACTTCCGACATGCCGATAGAACCTATCTTTCCCTCTTTGACGAACTCGGCGAGAACCCCAATAGTTTCCTCAAGGGGGACCTTGGGATCGACACGAGCGCACTCGAAAAGATCGAGCTTTTTCTTGCCACGCAGTCTCTCAATTACGGCGTTGACGCTGCGAGTGGTGTTGGCAGCGCTTCCGTCGAGGACCCGTTCGTTTGCTTTGGTGCCGCCCTGAATAAAATCAGAAACCTGCGAGACAACACCGATAATATATAACACATCACGCACCTTCACAGACAGGAACGTCTTCTTGGTATAGTCGGGGTACTTCTCAAAGAACCGAGAGAGCATGTCGAGGTTCGCTGTCATGTGGTTCTCCGGACCGTAGAACTCACCTAAAGCAGTGGTAAGCAGACGCGACCCAGCATTATCAAAATAACATACCGCCGTTCAGAAACATCTTGACACCATTCGGGAGCGAATCAACGCCGGCTTTGATAGTCTCAAAGCACTCCTCATCCGATTTTGGGGCTACAACCTGCCATCTATATGCGTATATTGTATGAGAGGCAGCTCAAGAACGGCTTAGAATTCAACCGTACGTCATGGACATCAATCCATGCTATCAGAACAAGCCGAGGTCAGAGATGATAACGAAATTAAACGTGACTACACGTACTCCAATCTTGTTGACAACAACAGCACTAGAAGGGGTTCGGATGGTTGCAGTGGAAGTCATTTCTTTGGCCTTGTGAGACAGTATGGTGATAGCGTATGCGCTCCAGCTATCCAGCCGGTCTTTATACTTTGATGAATGACCCGGAGATGAATCGTGGTAGACATGCGCGGGTGTTTGTTATGATGTGAAAACATGAGCGCTGACCAAAACCGGACTGAATGCCGAACGTATCAAAATAGATGGAAGAAATGCACACCGCGAATGGTATTGGCGATCTCATGCCGACATGACGCGTAAGCCCTGCCCCTTCACAGCATCCACGCAAGTACTATATACAACCGAGCATGCCGAGCAGACGCGTTGCATGCGTGAGTAAAATCAAATTACTCACCTCCTCTGCAACTTTCCCAGTCGGAATGAGTGTGCTTGAGTGTCTCTTGAGTGTGCTTACTATTGAAGCCGCGCGTCAATGCTGCCGAGTATGTGTAGAACTTCGAGTATGCGGGGATATGCCCTTGAGCTCTCAAAGGCAACTTTCGAAGCAGTACTTGAGGGTACTTGGCGCAAGCTTGTACTAATGCGGGCCGACCGAATGGCATGACCCTCTAAGCAACATGGAAGCATCAGGGGTTTCTTCGCTAGAGCATTGACAACCTGTTGCGTGCGGATCACGCAGCCTTACTTAAGCGTGATGCGCAAGCTTGGGATATGCTGAAAACTTTATCGAAGCACACTGATTGTAAGACGCTGGAGAGCCTAAGACAAGCTTGAGAGGTTTGAGAGAGCCGGAACGCGTGCCGCGAGATATCGGAGCTCGTATATTTCTCGGATATCGCCGGGCCAATGGCAAATGGTTGGTCTTTGGTCGGAGTCATTGCTCTTCCGACGCTATCTGCCCTACTATCATGCTCAACTCGGTTGCCCTCCGAATGCGCCTATCGTCAACACACGTCATAATCACGTTCAACCTAGGTGCTCATGGGCTCTCTTAATGTGCCACAGATACCCTGATGCCCCAACATGTCAAAGAGGTCCTCCAGACGAGCGCTCGTTGGACCTTTGAGCTGATACTTGGTATCGTTGTTCGTGCACTGCGCTAGTGCTCTATCGTCGAAACTAGGGGGTCAATTGTGCCGGATCCTCGTGGTAGTTTGCATGTTTTCTCGGATATTTGATGTTTTTATGCTGGGACCGGCCAGAACAACTCACCGCTTAATATAACGTTCAGGTGTGTGTGGCTATCTTGAGCGTGCTTGGCAGGGCCGATCATATCCGGCGAAGATCACAGAAGGCGAAACAAAGATATGTTTATGCACTCTAATAATCACATGCACGGGGCGGGTTTGTTGCGTCACACCGCTCATTCTGAGTGGCGCATGGGCTGAACGTTTGAAGCTGTGCACGATAACGGAGTTCTCTTGGTGCGGATACGTGCCGATGAAACATATCATATGCTATGCAGTTCTGCATAGAGGTATAAATCTGAGACGGTGCTGATCAAGTCAAAGTAGCACCTTCTTTCGCTAGCCGTATCTTCAAGGTCGAAATCATGCCGCTTGAGATATACACGATGGAGGCAGCAATCGAGCGCTATCAGCAATCGTACTGCAGTCTCGGTAAGCCGCCAACTGTTGCTTAATTTAAGATGGAATAAATCCATTTATAACGTGTCTAGTGATTGACGCGACAATCGCTATATACATCTGGGTCAAGTCCGGAGTTCAAGTCCTTTCGGATTGCAAGGATCACATCGGCTCAATCTCCTTGCCGTACACATCATTCAAGCTGGTATCGTGCTCTATCCTGATTATCCATCGGACTAGATACTGATTAAAAGCAGCAGACACCTAAAGCTTGTGTTGAGCAGCGAATGCTATCCGCAGCTCAACAAACCCACAAGGAACGTTAGACTACGCCCGCTGCCTCCATGAGTCAAGTTGGTTTGATTCGTTCAGTAGAAGTCTAGAGCCTTTGCTGCAGCCCACGACATTATCTTATACCCCCTTCACGATTAGTCGACAATGTAATATGTACTACTGTAGACATAGATAGAGCGTTAAACAGACTGGATGGTTAATTGGGAGAGCTAACCTTGAGCTAACCAACTGAATATCCGATAATCTGGTGAACGACCGCGAAGTCAACATATGCACAAGCCCCTGAATATCGTGTTCCCACGCTTAGACGCGAGAGGCGCGGCGCACCCGACGGCCTACCTCCTGCCCTCTTGCCACGATCCAACTGGCGCCATCCGTCATGATCAGCAGATTCAACGCGTCCATGCTCGCGGCCTCATCACATTTACGCACTGACTAGGCCTAGCCTCCTCTCGTCATTCCCCTTTCCTCTCGCTGTATCCTCGCGTCTCTTTCCGATGTTTTGCAGAGACTTCGCGGGCAGCTGACCCGAGCGGGCCGCGTTTTGCAGCTGCGTGAATCGGGCCTCGACGGATCCACGGCGAAGGATGCGAGTAGGCTGCTCCCTGTGGCTTACCGCGCTGTACTTATACTCAGGACGAATCGTTTGACCGCCTTCGCAGGACCTGCTCTGGAACCAAGCCCTTGACATTCCCGCGACATGCTATCCTACTTGCGTAGCCTCTGCCTCCTTTCCCTCTGTCTGGCGTCACTTACAGGAGCCTCCACCTCTTCTACAACTGCACCCATTATCGACGTCGGATATGCACAGTATCAGGGATACTACAACGCGTCTAACGGGATCACGGAGTTCATAGGAATACGTTATGCCGCACCCCCAGCTGGTACGCCTGTCTCGTCTTTCCTGTGACGACATATTGGCTAAGTACAAAACTAAAACAGGTGATCTGCGCTTCTCAGCACCCCAGCCACCTGGCAACATCTCCGGAGTTCAACAGGCAAACACGCCTCCCAACATGTGTTACCAAAGTGATAACGGCGCTAGCAGCAGTGCTCCGGTCTCTCCTTACGGTTTCGCAAAACGCAATGGTGACATTGGCAGTGTCGGAACACCGCCAGAGTCGGAGGATTGCTTGTTTCTCAAGTACGTCACAGCGCCTTCTGCTCCTCAGACTTCTCTTAAGTCCGCATCGGGTGCTTTCAGTGTCTTCGTTCCCGGATACATTCCCAGCAATGCAAATGCAACCGGCGGTTTGCCGGTTCTTGTATGGGTTCATGGCGGAGGGTACGTCCGAATCCTCGGGTTTTCGCCTGTAAAGTGAGGCCAATTGTCGTCCCACAGGTATGCTGAAGGCTGGATGACCGAAGCGAAGTACAACGCTACTGATCTCGTGATCGACTCTCACCAATCCGTAATAATCGTCGCTATCCAATATCGTATGGGATTATTTGGTGATCATCGTACCTCAACCGGTAGATGGGTTGGGTTGTTAACACAAAGCAGGTTTCCTCGCTGGACAAGAGGTCAAGGACGGCGGTGTGCTGAACACCGGACTTTGTACGTTGTCCTCCAAGCTCCAAGTCCGTTTCCCTGATCTGACCTGTGTCGCAGTGGATCAGCAATTTGCGTTCAAGTGGGTACAGGATCATGTAAGCCTCCATCTTGTCTTCAAGGGCGTGTACTAAAGGCCATCGCAGATATCCAAGTTCGGTGGAGATCCTTCGCATGTAACGATCTGGGGACAATCTGCAGGTTGGATTCACTACACGTGTCTCTTAAAGGCCTGTTCTGACTATTGAACAGGCGCTGGCTCTATGCTGCAGCACATCATTGCGAACAACGGAAGCACACAGCCTCCTCTATTCCAAGCTGTTATCTCAAGTTCCACCTTCCTCCCGTCCCAATACTGGTATAACGATCGCGTCCCGCAGGTATGCAGCCGATCTCCGCTCTTAAATAGGGGCTTGGGCTAAAGTTTGGCGGTAGAACTACTACAATCAGACTGTCGCTCAGGCAAAGTAAGGTCGCTGTCGAACGTCTCGAGTGCAACCTGACGTGTTTTCTTAGCTGTACCTCCGCTCGCGACACGCTGGCCTGTCTCCGGGCCGTGGATGCGACAACGCTAAACACGATCAATAACGACGTTGCTAAACTGGCGCTCACCGGAACTTACGGCTTCGTCCCTGTCGTTGATGGCACTTTCATTGCCGACAGGCCAACGGCCTTGATGCAGAGCGGACGTGTCAACGGTGTGCGTACTACAAGTACTCGTACTTCCTCGATATGCTCACACGCGATATCATCAGCAACTATACCTAGCATTCGGCAACTCGCACGAAGGCACAGACTTTGTGAGCTCCGTGAGGTTCACGAACTTGACCGTTGCGGAGTATGCAGCGACGCTCTTTCCGAATCTGGAGCCGGAGCAGGCGCAGCAGGCGGAGTCCCTGTATAGCAATGTGGGAACGCCGCTCGAGCAGATGCAGACGATAATGGGTGACTGTGAGTCTCAGACTACATGAGGAGCTGTGGTGCTTATACCATTTTAATCAGCGATTTTCCTGTGCCCTACGTATTACATGCTCGCGGCGTTCCCCGGCAAATCGTGGAGAGTATGTTATCTGCGTCTTTTACATATCCAAAGTCCTCACCGATCGGTCTACCAGGGCTTTTGGGCTGTGCCGCCAGGCCTCCATGCGGATGACCTTTTGTACTACTTCAACAAGTGAGCTCGCATTATGTTCCCAGAGGACACGCGAAATTGATCGGAACGTTGTAGTACAACGCCTCCGTATGATAACCCCGCCTTTGTAGCGTCCTACGTTCAGTCGTACATGTCCTTCGCGCGCTTCTGGGATGTCAACGAGAAATTCGATTCCATCAACATCACGCCTAATTGGGAACCGTATTCGAACGGGAGCGCGGAGATGCTGTTTAATCATGCGGAAGAGGGATTGCCCGTTATACAGCCCATCACCACGGATGAAGGGCTGGTGGAACGTTGCTCGTGAGTCTCGCATACACATCTAGATGATCTTTGGAGGAGTGCTGATGATGACCTATTTCTAGATTCTGGCATAGCGTAGCTGAATCGATAGGTCAATGATGTACTAGGTTGAGGGTGGTTCTGAAACATTCCGCCGCATCAGCACAGCCCACTGTAACCATCCATCTTTACAGCCTATCAACGCTAGGGTAGCGGCCTTCGCTTTGATATCTCATGGGTATCATAGTAGGGATGGTTGTCTTCAATGTATTAGATACATTGGTTCGACGCTGTTATGTACGCTCGCAAGGGTTCCTGGGACGGACCGCTATCGAATGGATGTGTGTGGGTTTTTAACGAAGGAAAAGCGAATCACCGGAAGTTCCTAAATTGCCAGCAACGTTGTTCGGCGCAGTCTGCTCCGGCTATGAATGCCGTTGCCTATCATCTACATTGGCAAAAGTTAGCTACTGGCGCCCGAGAATCCATAGCTGCAGAAGCAGGCTGGCCAATTCCGTAACCTTTGCGTCGTTCATGTGCTTCGTGACTGATTTCAAAGCGCTTAAGCCCCTATGTATACTGCTCTTACGATCGAATCTATATGATGATGCCTAATTTTGAACCTGGCTATGTTTGAATCATCTTGGCTCGGCATCTCCATTCTTCGAGGGAATTTTAGGGAGCTCGGTGTCGGTAGTGCCGTATTTTCCTGTGCTGATATCGAGAAAGCGGCTGATCTAGTACTGCTGCGCGCTCTCGTCTAACCATGAAGATACCCGGGCGCAACTCTGACACCAGCACTATACCGAACGAGGGCTCCCGAGCCAACACGGAGCTTATATAGCTTTGGTGCAACTTTCGGCACTATTGTTGCCTACCTCCCTTGTCCTCATGTCTGGGGTTTCTACGATAGCGAACCTGATTCTACAACTCGACACTGTTGGCTATGCAGTTGGTGAGTCAATACCGATACCCTTTTACAATATCTCAACAGTGCCACTATTACAGCCTCCGCCATGTGTCTCGTCATCTATGATTATTGTAAGCATGCAAGGTTGGCGTTCGTCTCGTACTTCTTAGCTATCCCGGCAGTTTTATGCTTGCCCCAAGAGGTCAATGTAATCTGGGTGCGTCATGGACTATGTTTTTGTCCTAGTGGGGAATACTATGAGTGTATTGTTGGTAATAGAAAAGCAAAATGTCGTGGGTGGTGTCCCTTTATATGACGGTATACATTCAAGAATATACGGTACCAACTCCACTTACGCGTCTTTAGTAGATGCGTTATGTTGGGCTTCTGGTCACAATGTGCGTATACTCATACAGCTGCCAGGGATGTTCTTCTCGATACTAATCAGTATTTTCCAGAACCATGGCATGTGCGTTCGCACATTGTAATGATTTAATAAAGGCTTACTATCTGATTGTTGAAGTAATGTCCATGAGCGTTTCGATTCCTGGCATTGTAAGCCTATACGCTACTCAGGTCGTAATCTCGCTGATGTACAAATCACCCCAGGGGTGTGTGCAAGTTTCTAAGTGTGTTCTTGAGCATGCGCTTATTAGGTTGTGTGCCTACCATATAATTATACAGATGTAAGTCCTTTCGTTCACGTGCGAATAACTTCAGTATGTCAACATAGCTTTAAGGTCTAATCAGCTGGTGGATTTACGAGGTCGGATGCGTCTTAGTATTGTTTATTCTGCAAGGTACGCATGTACTTATAATATTGTGATTTTCAGGAAGCCCTTTGCTTACTACTTGTTAGTGACAATGATCATGAGACTTTACGCTTTATCCGGAAAGTCTAGAAGAATGCTCTGGTTCTTAGTATCCTGCTTCATCACCGAGCAGGTCACTAAAGTGGTCATATTCTCTTGCAAGTATCGCGGGGTGGCAGGCAGGTTTTCCGATCCACAATCCCCCTGAATTTACCGCCGCTAACGACGAACGATTTGGTACTCTATTAGTTATGGAAGTAGACGTCTATGGATGGTCAATGTGCTCGGAAGACCTAGTCATTCCTCTGTGGCCCGTCATATTCGATGATGCTGTCACCCTCATATTTCAAACAGTTACACTCCTCTTAACGTTGATCTATTTCGCCAGTCATCTCAAAACTACTCGCCAGCAATTCCCGCTTGACATTTGGTCAACAGATGATCTTTTCATCATCCTTGTTAGAGACAACATTATATTTTACGTCTTGTAAGGTTCACGGTAGACTGCATCATAGGGACTACACTAACTATATCTCGTAGGGCTGACCTACCCATATTATTCGGTATGATAATCGCAGTGAAGAGCTTTCAGGTAAACTTGTCGTGTGTGATTTTGGGGGTCATTAATTCATTGTTTGACTACTTTTGCAGAACCTGGGACTCATTGTGCTGACATATGTTTCTCAGTCTCTGTGGGTGTCTGTGATAGGACCACGCACAATTCTGAACATAAGGACGCATAACAAGAACATGAGGCTCAATGGGGCTCCTGCGAATGCCGTGGCTTCCGGCGCTGGTGGTCAAATAGAGATCACAATAGAGATGGAGACTATCACCATATTCTAGCCTAGCTATATCAAATATGCCAGCAGCTTATAGTGTGACAGGTTCATTGAACCAACTATCAACTCTAACACCTTCCGATTGTCAAATCGATCAACATATTTTTCAGGCTAAGGATATAACGCTAGCGTAACTTTTCAACTCGCTTACTTCCCAATTGATGCATCTAAAAAAATAAGCTATGGCTCCTATAGCATCCAGCGTGCCTACGATTTTGTAACACATGCTACGGAGATCCAATACCGGCGTTGAGGAATTGATGTCCTACGGAAGGCATTCAATGCATTCGACATCCGCGACGGGAGTCTCTGAGAAAGCAAACATTATGATGTGATATTTAGATTCATCATGTGAAGCAGTAAATTATCTCTGAATGTGGCTTACTCACCAATAGATGGAAGTGGTATCCCCCTCACATTAGCTGCGATTGACGCGAGTGCAGCAAGAATTACAGATAGGGAGAAATTCATGAGGTATTCCAAGGTAGCAAGCAGTGGCTGGTCACAGGAAGAGCGCTGTGAGCGACATGAAACAAAAGATGTGCCAGGTCTTATACAGAGTTGATGGAGGCGCGCTCGGATACCAAGAATAACTCGTTATCAGTTGCTAACATATCCGGGTTAACCATTCTCCGGCGATGTGCATCGATGAGCTTTCCAACAAGGTTCGTGTGGAGCGTGCGCCGCAAGCTCTTCCTGAACACCATCAGCGGCTGAACAGGCTTGGCTTCTCTGCCTCCTTGGAAGAGGGCACAGCTCCACATTAGGATAGACCGTAATTACCCGTATCCACCCAGTATCTCCAGCATTTACTCCGGTTTATGTTTTCTCCTGCTTGGCAGCCATCTGAGGGTTAGGGCTACGAAAAGGATAAACGCTTTCCATAGCAGTGACAGACACTTATCCTTTTTTTGATCCGGAGAGGTTGCTCTTTCGGGTGCAATGCATGTTTGTTTTTCCTCTGGCTTTGCGACGAAAACCCAGCGAGGGGGGTTTCCACCTACCCGCTTTTCACACCTAGACGATAGCGTGACTTATTTTTGTAACAAACACTGCCTGTACGGATTACCTCGGATGTCTCTTGCCCTCTCCTTGCTGCTGTTCTCTCGTCGACGCGGGCTCAAGCGCTTATCGATTGATCTGTGTGCTTCTTCTTCACCAAAACAACTGCGAGAGACATGTACCAATGAGAACTAATGAAGCCGTACGTTTCTCCTTGTCATCTCTCCTTCGTCTCGCCGGTGGATAAAATCTGGGTAATGTAGTGTTACGTTTTAACATGATGAAATCTTCCCTTCCCCGCATAAACATTAGTCGATCAGCATTTCAGTCTTGAACACGAACTGAGTTATTGCTCGCCGGGCATTCCATGTCATTTCTGGTAAAGTGCCCAGCCCTGAGAGGCATACTCAAACCACGAGCAAGCAACTATGACCTGAGTTGCCCGCGAAATGAGCCAGCAATGTACGTGCTCTCTTCGGCCTCTAGTAATTACCAGCTCCCTCATCTCTCTCATAATTAAGGTTATAGACTTCGCCGCGGCGGGGCTGTGGCGTGGATGCGCTCCAGGTATACCCACCTAAACCTGCCCCCTGCACGATGTGGCCTTCGTAGAGTTTGACGCCGAAGTTCTGACTTTCCTATATCCCTTGATCGTTGTTCGTATAACCCGTCCAGTGTGTCCTCTGAGATGGTTCGTTCATCTGTACGAGTGATGGATATATGGCTGCGTGTGTGATAACTCGTGTCTTCACCTTTTTGATTCACCTCGCTTTCTTGTGGCGACGTGAAACAATGACTCCTAGAAGCCGGCATGATCTCTGCATGATCGTGACTGCCCACGTTGTTAATTATCATCACAGGGCGCAGCCATGTTGCATAGTCTGAGCGGTTGTATTGTATGACAGGTATATCTCTTGCGATGCGTTGGGTGATCAAAATTTCCCACACTTGAAGTGATCATCAGCCGTAGATTGAGTATAGCCTCCCCCTATACTCCCTCAAGCATTGCATCTGTCCAAGTTTCAGATTCGGGTCCAAAGAACTGTCCCTCGAACGTGTCAACAAGGTCAAGGTAAAATCTCAGCTGATATGTTACATGCCTTGTACTGCTTAAGCAAGCCCCTCTCGAGGCTGACCTCCTCGCCTACACACTGGGGCCCATATTGATAATGTTTTTGATATCTCTTGTCTTCCGTCTCCGTGATATTGTTCCTCCGTGGGAGTGATAATACTGACCAAATGTTGGCCGCTGCCATACCTATGCAGATAAAGCTCAGCACTTGATTATCAACCTTCGGTACTAGCTTCAGTACAACGTCTCAGATTCACTCGCACACCGTGAGTGCAAGATAGAAATCAGGTCGAAGGCTGTTCAAGCTTCTTCCAAAGATCGGTCAGTGACGCCTGACGTTACTTATATGCTCTCCTGTTCTGAATGCAGCGTTCAGTAACGACCCACATTCCTTCACCCGACAGCTGCAGATATTGATGTCCGAGACCATCGAAGATATCGTCCTTCAGCTTCAACTTATGAGCTATGCTGAAAGTGGGTATGATATTGATTTGGTGTCTCCGCAGTTTCTGACCTTTTAATCGCAGCTGCCGCTCTTTGCCTCACCGCCTACGATTATCGTGAGCCAGCGGTATAGAACCATGATGTGTATATTGATAACCTCACCAGTGATATGCCTCGACCAGGAGGTCAATTCCATCTGGGTTTGTTTCTACACTATGGTACAATTTCGTAGCTGATAGCGGGTACGACTCACGAAAACAGGACAAGAAGTTTACCCTGATGAAAGTCTTTTATCTAGTGGTAAGTCCAAGAGTAGATGAGCATGCGTTAGTATCAAGAGAATTCACATACTTTTGTTGCAAGTTACGCTATTCAGGGCTTCTAGTAACTACGTGCGTGTAATGATGCCCCATAAATTTCTCCTACTACACGCCAATAAATCACTCTCAGGACTACAGCTTGTACGTTACTTCTTTCATTTGAAAATGGATGATACTGACTAGAGTGGCATAACCTAGTATCATACATGAACCTATCCATATCTAAACTAGTCAGTAATCAATGTATTCCTTCCCCCAAGAGGTGCTAAGTAAATCTTGACGTATAGGGGTAGAATGGCATTCTCTACTCGTTTATTACCGATTAACCCAGTGATATTACGCTTCAATTTCAGATGTGATGTTTCAGGTTTCTTCTGGATAACGCTAGTGCTGATAAATTATCAGGTCTTTCAATATGGTGGATAGGTCAGGTTGGGTCGGATGTCATTGTTTTCGTGGTACAAGGTTAGCTGACCTCATACAACTCAATAAATCTGATTGACTCCCGGTAAGCCACGATGATTATAAGGATAACCGCACTATCTAGAAGGTCGAGGCCAGTTATCATACTGATGGTAGCCTTTTTTCTCGGCCTACAAGTTATGAGGATTACTCTATATGCCGATACTTATGGCGGGGTTATTGGTACGGAGGCTTTAATCCCACTTTGTGCGAATCTCACGTTAAATTTCGACTAGTAAATCCCTTCCCCGGCTTCTACACATGCGTTGTTGGCCTCGATATTCCCTCATGGGCTCTTTCCTTTGATTATGCCAGCGACATTACTTTTCAGGTCCTAGTCCTCATCGTTACGGGGCATTATTTATTCAAAAATCTAGAGCTCAACAAGCAGCAATTCTCTATGGAGCTCCTTTCAATGGACGATCTCTGCAATGTCCTTGTCAGGGACAACATTGTCTTCTGCTTTATGTAGGTCATTCTAAGAGCTGCCAGTGGATAGAAAACACCAATTTGTTTTCAAATCCAGATATATTTTCCCCAGAGCGCTTGGAATTATATCTAGCCTGAAAGGCATCGACGAGGTGAGGTATTGTTTATTTGTATCAGGATTTTCTTTTAAAGGCCTGCACGTAGAGCGCCGGGTTAGTCATCATTGTAAACACAACACAGGCGCTTTGGGTGTCCGTCATGGGTCCACGCGCAATCTTGAACATTCGTACGCTTCATGCAAAACTGGAGTTACGCGGCGGATCGACCCAAAGCTTATCACCTGGGTCTGCTGGACATATACAGATAGCCATAATGGTACACAGGGAGACGTTTACATGCCTTTGAGCGTTATTATAGCATTACACATTTTCCACCACGTTACTGCATCTCATTCAGAAACAACGTCCCAATGGTTTTTGTTATAGTTCAGCTACCCCAGGCTCGAATATGCTCACCTCACCTCTTTATGGCACCGAGATAGCTACAGCCCAACCAACACAGTACTAACGTTCTGTCAATAATCCTACATTGATAGCAGCAAATACGGGCGGAGAACAGCTAAAGCACATCCAAACTCCCAACAGTCCATACATATAGTCCGACAGATTTACTAGCGTCATCCACTATCGCGAAGATCGTTCTCTCCGATGACAATCCCTCAATAGGTGAGCTAAACGCTGATCTCCACAACCCACAGACCACAAATTTGAGTTTTGGCTGAAATCCATCACTTCCCGAAGCAGCCTAGGGCACAAAATTCCCAGTCTTCTGCAAGGTCTCCTGCTACTGCAGGCTCTCCTGTTAAGCGATATAATTGAATGATATTAGCTGTCAACAAATACCATACAAATATGCTCCAGGGGAATGAAATACTGACCTGCTACAGGGATTGGCGAGCTTGAAACCTCGCTCACGAGAAAAGCGACCGCAACAATAACCATGGAGACGTAGAACTTCATGATGATGAAGATGATGAAGATGGCACTGTCTCTGAGATCTGAGTACTGAGTAGCAAGGGAGTACGGGTTGTGGGATCGCGCCGTAATGTATCAACGCAAATGGGGCAGGGTTCTTATACTTTGATGAAGGTGAAGCATATCCTTTTAGGGAGGTCGTAAGAATCTAGAATGGCATTTTGGAATGTCATTGTTCTTGGCACACCAGGACCAGGGCCTGCCTTCTGCCAGCGGAAGCATGCCCGCCGCCCAGCTTCCCGCAGCTATTGCATGCGCCTTCCTTGCTGTACCAGAGGGCGCCGCACACGCATCGTGTAGATCAGCGGCGAAGCTTCGAACTGCCTTGAGGTCGGCCAATTGCTTCCGTCACGGGATATTGAATCGGAAGCAGAGACTCAAATAGAAGGTCTACCATTTGGTAATGGAATGATGAAGGTTCTGCATTAGTACCTCTAACGTTCTCATGGCCTCACCAATGCAGCACCAAAGAGCCATATTCTCACGCGTGAGCGTGCCTTCGAGGAGGTAATCCATCATGACGGAACTTAGTACTTCGCACCAGGGAAAACAAAGCGGAGGTTGGGTCAAGGGGAGGGCACTGAAAAGCATTGCCCTGACGTTCGGGCACACCGCATGCGCAAACTAATCCTCGACGATTTCGTGCAGCTTGGGAATTAATGCTGCCGTGTGCAGATCTATAGCAGAAGTCTCCGGCCGAGAAGCGTCTTCCCCGGCCGGCTATAGTAGCGTTTTTAGAACACCGGCTGACTTTTGGACGTCTATGCAGCACACTGTTCGGTCCGCCGGAGAACACCAGAGCATAGATATTGAAACGGGATCAATAGTGACACCCGAAGAAGCCATCTCAGCACAAAGACATGCGCAGAAAGAGGTAGATGGAGAGGTAAGCTCAAGGTTGGTTTCCAGGGCTCGGGTGCCTAAAGATGCGTTGTTCAGCGCTTAATTGATTGGTCATTGGTACCGCCTATTGTATGAAAAAAGGACGCGCAAACGGGATGAAGGAAAGAGAAGAAACAAAGAAGATGGCCGTAATAATAACAAGTGGATTACGACATGTAGGCATCGCTCGAGATCCCCGAAGGCCCCCGCATACGCAGCATCGTAGGATAAATTGTGCCCAGACGGCGGCCTCTACGCAGTACTAACGTCACTGCCTCATTTCATTCCTAATTAATATTGACAAAGGGGTGGAGTCAATCCGACGGGACCAGTGATTGATTCTTGCACGGATTATCATTGGATGCGCCTCCCCGCTGCGGTGACGATGGTAAAGTGACTCCATCCGTTTAGTAATTCTCTGGAGACGTGGCAACGTTGGCCGAGAGATTACCGCAAGCATAACACGTATGTCTCAGACCATGGTAACTGGTCAGACCTGCCCGGACGCGATATGGTATAGATATGAAAGCGGTCGAAGACGCTCCACAGAATTGGCTGGTCACTCAAATATTCAAACGCTCATTCGTGTCAAGAAAATACAAAGAAAAGGGCAAATTGAGGAGGTAAGCCTGTGAGAAAAAGCAAACACCAGGGTGACATAGGCCGCCTTGTCCTTCTCCCTTGATGCTGAGCAATCCACGTGCATTTGATACCCGAAACCAGGTATATTAGGTTCGGTTTCAGGAGTACCTCAGGAATCAGGTTGCCTCCCAGTGCTACTTTGATCGGCTATCCATGTAATTCCGATGAGCTCAGAGCCAAACCGTGGGCTCCTTGCTACTGCTTTCGCTGTCCTAACGCGGACCAGCCGGAGTATCATTTCCACACATGCTTGAATAGGGAATGTAAGCTGTGGTGGTAGGAAGCTATTAAAATGGGATTCAGCTGAAAGCAAGGCGGAGCACAAAATTGACGTGTATCGTGGCAGACTACATGACCTGGTGTGTTTCTCCCCTTATCTTTTAGACCGTCCATGCGTTCACCTCTGAGCGACGCTATGGTAGAGCTTGTGGTGTTCTTTCATGCTTCGCAAGGCACAGCAAAATTTCTACTATGTGGAAATCGTTGCTTGATACCGCTCCGCGCCTGATACCATAGATATGGAGGCTGAAACATATACTGAAGGGCCTAGCTGATGATACACAGTACTGTACCTCTTGTACGCTGTCATCACGATTGTGATGCTTTGTGAGAGTGAAGACGTATTCAAAGCTTCGCCTCCCAATCTCATTTAGGTCACCGCCACTGAATGTCTGATGTATCAGCTTTGGACAACCAACTTCGAGATCACTGTGCCTGTCGATTCGTGTTGATACTGGTGCCTGCGCAAGATATCAGGCTGAGAACTGAGCTGGGCTTATGATTTGTTCCAAGCGCGGGAAAAGTAGCATCCCTTCTTATACTGATTTTCCTTCCCGCGTCTGGAGTCGGATACGGCAAGTTACTACCTGGGATCACCGGGCCACACAGAAACTTCGACACTGAACGTGAACCTCATGTCCAAGACCACCACAAGGATATTTTTGGGTCTTCAGGTTGCAAGTTATTCTGAGAGTGAGTGAAAGTGTTGAATTGTCTTCTGAACCGACAACTTAGGACCTTCGTCGCTGTAGCTGCGGCAATCTGTCTTGCTCTTTACGATTTTGGTGAGGGTTATTCGGTGACTATCCATCCTAGTCACTAAATATTATGAAAGTACTGTGCATTAACCGCGAGATAAAAGTGATATGGGTGCGTTTCAAGAGGGTCCCTTGCATGATGAGTCGATGGTAGAACTGAAGTGTGAAATTAGAGAAGGAAGATAAATTTGGTTACAGTCCTTTACATCGCAGTGCGTATCAAATGCAACACTTCCAATGAAATTACCGTTGAGTACGCTTAAAGTTACGCTATTTAGGCCTATCCGTAAGCATGTGTGTGTTGTTCCTCTGACACGATGTTTTGTACGTGCTAATGATGCATCGCCAGAACCATGGCCCGTGAGTCGGACTCGGGTGCCCTCGTAATCATTGCATTGGACTGCTGATGTCCGCCATTTCTACGTAGTGTCATATATGAGCCTGCCAATTTCGGAAGTTGTGAGTGTAATTCTTGCTGTATAATAGCGATCTTAACACAATAACGGGACACAGGGGTAAATAGCAATCGTATACAACGGTGGTCAGTTAACCTAAACCGGCGCTTTTCTGATGCATATAGATGTGAGAAACCATACTGCACTAACAAATCGTTACTCTAATGACCTTATCAGGTCTTTCTGCCTGGTGGATAGCTCAAGTTGGATCGATGCTTGTAGTTTTTGTAACGGACGGTGGGTCCACTATACACGATCGAAATTTAAGCTAATCGTAGAAAGCTACTGTGGGGAGTCGAGCCGTTCAGTGGCTGGACAAAGTAGATACGAGTTCGGAAGGGGATTAGGAACAGATGTGCCAAAGGTAGTAGATAATACGAGTGGTGATTGGGACTCGGACTGAACTCGAAGTTGCGAGAGGAACTGGGGCTGAATTCAATGCAGAATAGCTACGACAGGATGCTGTATTTATACGTTTTCGAGACGAGGTATGAGTAAGAGAAATTACGAGTGGAAACGAACGCGTGTACATGAGGTTTGCAGTGAAGACAAAAGCATCTAGGCACAGATCTAGCTGCGCGTACGGGTCGGGAGTCCAAGCGAGGTGCCGAGGCCGGAGGGACAATGAGAGACAAATCGTACGATGCAGATGGTCGTCGATATCGATCAGGGTTGAGTCGAAGCGGGCGGGTCGAAGCATGGCGAAAGGTGTCGAAGCGGTCGAGATGTGGCGCGGGTGGTCAGGGGCCGTCTAGGCGCGTGCACAGCGCGTCCCTTACACTACAATGGTTATGCGGCTGTACGCACTATCGAGGAAGTCTAGGCTCTTGCGCATTGTCCTAACAGCTCTACTTCTGTCGCAGAATATTTCGGGAGCTATCGTTTACTCTACTCAGTACGTGGGGGTCATCGGTACGGAACTCTA
The DNA here is from genome assembly GCF_000271625.1 of Coniophora puteana RWD-64-598 SS2. NCBI lineage: Eukaryota > Fungi > Basidiomycota > Agaricomycetes > Boletales > Coniophoraceae > Coniophora > Coniophora puteana. The sequence goes on from NW_006913063.1 coordinate 1,746,689, forward strand.
CTTTTTTGACAAGGCAACAAGGAGCCTAATTATATCGGTTTCCAGTCAACCTTTTTGGTCACAGGGCATGCCTTGTGGGGTTGGAAACTGCTTGGCGGACGTTATACTTCGACAAAGTCACTGAGATCGCTTTCCAAACTCTGGTACTAATACTGACTATGTATTACTTTGCGGAATATCTTCAAACGAGCTACCGAGGAACATTGCAAAGCCTATTGTCAGCAAACAACCTCTGTGGAATACTTGTCAGGGATAATAACTTCTTCTGCTGCTTGTGCGATTCTTAGTTCAACGTGCTCACCGCATGAATTTCTAACTGATGTCTACAGGTATATCATTCCCAACATTGTTGGCATAATATCTCCCAATAGCTTAGACGTGCGCGTGAGCTCTCAATTTTACGCTTTACCATATCCGGTTGAATGAACCATCTGTAGAACTTTGGAATGCTAGTAGTAACATTCTCGTCGCAAGTACTATGGATGTCTGTGATTGGTCCACGCACGATTTTGAACATTCGCACCCATGCTTCCAAATTCAGCTCACGAGGAGGGAGGATACAAAATATATCCACTAGACCGAACAGAGAGATAGAATTCGTCGTTACTGTTCATTCAGAGAATGTCGCTTTTCTGTAACAAATCCCCTGTACGGCGACCTCCGTCACAGCCAAGTGCACTGTGAAGGTGGATATACCTGATTATAATGGGCACCATTCAGGTGCAAAATCCATAGTTATCATTCATTAGATACATAGTAACACTGAGATTTTGTCGTGATAATCAGGTACTTGCTCGAAAATCAATCAGTCATTTTTGTGTGATTCAATTGTCCGAATCACCTTAAATGTACCTGATTTTGTCGACGAATATGCGAAACCACATGCAGAATGACTAGTTTTCATGGAAGAAGAGACTATTTATCACACGACAGAACATACGAGAATCAGGTCAAAATCAATTCTATTAATGCACTACACAACAGATAGCTAGCTGCAGGTTCACCGCAATACAGCTCCTGAATCCGCTATGACTATAGCTCCCCATGAACTCGCTCAGAATGAGCGGCCGGTGCCGTCCCTCCTGGCACTCGACGAACCCGTGCGTGCGCAGCGCCATGCCCTCGTGCAGCGACATGACGAGGAACACATCTGCGACAGTGAGCAGCACGAGGTACTGCGAGAACGTGAGGTCCTGCGTGTGCAGGAAGACGATGGGTTAGTAGGTGAGCATCGAGAACTGCGAGTTGACGCGCGCGACGACGTTGGAGACGCGCCCGGCGAGCTTATTGGATTCGGTGGTCTGGAGAGCGACTTGAATGAGGACGACCTGAGAAGATACAGTATGTCAATGACGATGCACAGGGCACAGAGAAGGGCATGTCATACCTTGCCCTGCGACAGCCGGTGCCGCTGCAGACACGTCACGTTCTGCAGCGGCGGGTCCGCGACGATGTCCAGCGCTGCCGTCCGTGTCGAGATCGCAGCGGAGCTTGCACTCGATTGTCTGCGACGACAATGACGGCGGCAGCGTCGGCGTCCTATCAGCGTCAGCCGGCCCTGCGCCGACAACGGCAGACTCTGAATCCGACGACTGTCCGCCTTCTCGTACTCCACACGGAGCATCCCCCACTTGTGGTCATACCGCACCTTGGCGCCCTTGAGCCGCGTGACGACAGGCGGCCCACCGCACTTGATCGTGTATTTGCCGACGCCCGCGACGGCGTTGACCATTGCTGAGTGTCTGCGCCTCGAGCCGCACACTGTCTACGTCATGCTGTGAGTGCTCCGGCTGGCTGCCTTCGAGCGTGGGGTCTGGTGGTGCACGGACGCCGCGATCCGCAGGAGGGAAGGTGGGGAGGGTCAACATAGTGCGCAACGACGATGGTGTGCGAGGGGAGGAGGGTGGTCTTGTGCGGGGAGACGGACGCGAGCATCAAGTCCGTCATGTGGGTCGTCATGTGCCGCCGGAGAGTGGCCGAAGTTGGGAGGGCGGTGTGCGTGTGGCAGAGGACCCGGACCATACTAAGAGGAGATGCTCAGCAACTGTGACGGAGATATGAACTTACCCAAATCCTTCACACTCGATGCCCTCGCAGACGTGCTCGACAAGAGACCTGCGAAGTTGGGGAGGGAATTGACTTGAATCGCGTCCCGCGAAACCGCGTTGAGGCAGACGGGCCTGCGTGAGAGCTTGACGTGGTGTGTCGACGGGCCTGCATCGGAAGACCGACTTCCATCGCGTGTCTCGACGTCAACGCGTTGGATATGAGAGATGGCGGTTGGCTTGGGATACGACATGCGGGCTGGGCACGAGCATGGAGGCGGCGGGGTGCGATGATACCGGTAACCTTGAACTGGATGGGGGAGGTGAAGGGTGTTGAGGCCGTCGTGAGCGTTGCAGGCCGCTTGCTGCGGAGCTTGAATTTTCTGCCCAAAATTGGCGAGTCCGCTCACGCTTCAACGCACTTCGCGCAGCAGTTGTCCTGATCGATAACCTGCCACAATCACTCACAACGCGTACTGCTACATATGTCAGATGTTATGAGGCTTGTGGATAGTGCAACATATGGGGTGCAGTAATGGCATTGGAGGGGAAGCTTCACTAGTGTTAATAGTTGCTGAAACTCATCGTGTAATGCAATGATTTTAATGGGAGTTTTATTTGCGTCTACAGCCAGCATTGGAAAATGACAATGATTTTGCGGTTCCGGGTAACAGTACATGATTTTATGTACCAGGTACATGCATACCTGACTTCAAAATCATGTCAAGAACACATGATTTAACAGAATCAGAAGCCACGTACCTTGTGCATACCTGAAAATCAGGCACATACGTTTTTGCAGTGGTGATTACTCATCCAAATAATGGAACTACTTACGAAGTATTACTTCACTTTGTCCTATTCCCGAGATTCGTCATTTCTTACTTGATGTAATATGGTATTGACAAAAACTATGTGTACGTGACAACGCATCACCAAGAACGGCTATAAGCTGTCGGAAGTCGAAGGTGTTTACCGACGGGTATATGTTCATGATCAGACCGATCAATCGCAGAGGACTGAAAAATTGGAATCGAGGAAAGCCATCTGCTTCCGTGAAAGGGGATCAGAATGCGAAGCAATGCCCAAACGAGATTATCCTCACAGGAGTAAGCATTGCAAACATGAGCGTGTTCTAGCGGAAGTAATTTACCGGACTAAACGTAGTATCCCGAACCAGGGCAATTAGAATAGAGGCTGGGCCAAGGGGACAGCAGCAACGACTCACGGTGATTGCGCAGCCGAGACCACAGTATATGGATGATAACGAGGCCTCGTTGTTCAAACGTTCAACGTCCAAGTCAGAAAGGTTTCTGTGCGCGAGTATACATAGGAAGCTTCTGCATGGCGCCGGTCCGGATACAGTAACATTTTTAGAATGCTGGACGACTCTTTGAATGCCGACGGAGCCACTGCGTAGCGTTGCATTATGTGCTAACTCCACCGCCCTAAACCCACATCTGCATCAATCACGAAGCCGTAGCCTCAGCCAATCAGTAGTTCACAAGAGAAACAAGTAGGAAACGGTACTGTCATAGGTACCGGTAAAGTGGTCCAAGCTCGAACTCAGGTTGGTTTCCAGGGTCTGAATGCCAAGATAAGCATCGCTCGACGCCGGTTGCTTAAACGTCCCAATAGGGATACGCATCATATATAGAAGAGTGTGAAACAAAGGGAAGAGATAATCTGAAACAAAGAAGGTACAAGCACGTAGTAACGTACGAACATCACTTGGACATCTCCGAAGGCCAGGTAAAGGTACAAGAATGACCAGGTTCCGGGGCGGCCTTTTCTAAGTGATGCCATAGTCTTCATTCATTCCAAATGGCGAGGTTGGGTGCCTTTCTTTTGACGGGGTTGGCAAGGCTGCTTGTCTGGACATGCCTCGCCACCTCAGCGCCGATGTGGATACTATCGTAATATAGCATCAAAATGGCATTGCTGGATGAATAGAGAAGATGCTGGAAATGAGGAGCGCATAGGCAGAGATACGGAGGCCATCGGGTCATTGGGCATATGAGATGACATCCCAAGTTTTCTGTATTCTGCATGCATTATCCGCAGCCATTGCACGCGCCATCCTTGCTGCTGCACGAGAGGGCACCGCATGCACAATGCATATAGATCAGCGGGCAGAAATTCTGAACCGCCTTTTCGAAGCTTGAGGTCGGCCGATTTAGATCGCTTTCGTGACTGAGAAGCAGACTTACATAGAAGAGCTACGATTTGATAATGGAACCTTGATGGCTCTGTGTAAGGCACATAGAGTCCTCGCGTCAACTCATTATAGGGCCACAATATTCATATGCATTACCATGCCGTTGAGGAGGTATTCCATTATGAATTTCATGACAAATGTCATGTCTGCGCACCAGGGGAACAAAAAGAGGCTGGGTCGAAGGGCAGTGACAAATATTGCAGTGCCGCTCGGTCATACCGCATGCGCAAATTAGGACTCAATGGATTCGTTCAGCTAAGGAAGGTTTCCACGCATGCAATTATATAGCAGAAGCCTCCGGCCGGGAAACGCCTTGTCGGCTACGGTAGTACTTATAGAACGTTGGACGACTGTTGAAGAGAATGCCTGCCCAGCGCATCGATGTTGTTGACTCCGAGTCCGCCGGAGAACCCCAGCATATATGTCTGAAAATGGACTAACAGTGGAGCCTAGAGAAGTCAGCTAAGCACAAATAAATGCTCAGAAAAAGTTAGATGCAGTGTCAAGCTCAAGGTTGGTTTCCAGGGCCCAAGAAGCGCTCGCCGGCGCTTTTTTGATCAGCCAATATTAATGATACAGTCTGTTGTACACGGAATAACGCGCAAACAGAATGCAGAGAAGGGGATACACAAAGAGTGTATCCGTAATTAATGACACATAAATCACGGCATGTGGACATCGCTCAAAGATTCCCAAAGGTCTGGAGATAGTTGCACTCGATCCCGGGGGCCAAATGGACGCTCAATCCGACGGGACCAACGATGCAGTGGCACCTCTCGCCTCGGTGACGATGTCTAATGCGGTGGCAAAGTGATTTCATCCATTCAGTAAGCGTTCGGCAGACGCCGTAAAACATGATGAGAGCTGTCCAAAAGCCTACGGCGCTCTCAAACGCTGGTCAGGCGCGAACATAACAATGGCATAAGAGTGATCGCCGACACGCTTGATCGGCCATCCATGCCTCCGAGTCTCCAATTAATAGCACTCATGATCATCCGATGAAGCTCAGCGTCAAACCCTGAGTTTCTTCCTTCTACTTTCCCTGCTCGCTGTCCTGAAGCAGCTCAACAAAAGTGACTCCGTGTTCGAACGCGATTACAGTATAACATAGCTAGCTGAGAGAGGGACATCAGATACGTTGGCTCGAGCTTCAACAAGAGAGGACGGGGACAAAGGCAAGTGAAGTGCATTGTTGGCCTCGTGCATTTCTCCCGTCATATTTTAATTTCCTCAGTCTCTAGCTAACGTTGCTAGAGAGCGGGTGTTGTAAAAGACCAAGCGAGCTAATTTCACCCGAATGCTCACTTAGTTTGCCGAAATGTCAGTCTTACATTGACACTGCAGACAAATGGTGATTATCCTGCAACAAAAATGATTGAAATCTACTTAAATGTTGGCTCAAAGAAGACCTTTTCCCGTGTCAAAAAGGGGTAGAAGAATCGGAGGTATCGGTAAAGGCTTCGTCTCACTGCCTCTTTTTCTTGATTCGCCTCAGATGGCATCGCTGTTTGCCCGCAATGTGAGACCCAGCCGTTGCTCATTTTGCACGCCATCGGCGTTTAAAACAAATTGAATACTCGCAATATCCCGAGAGATGCTCGTTTTCTATTTTTTCATCGTTGAAGAATCTAAACTCCCACTAGGTCCCCTCGCAAACATCAGCAAAATCGCTAGCGGTGATAATCAGGATGTTACTTGCTTTGTACTCCTCGAGCAGGCTCCGCCCCTGATACTGTAACATTGAAGGTCCGACTTTCTGCACACACGCTGAAGGCTTAGTTGATGATACCTGTTGAACCTCTTGTTCCCGTTCACAATGATTTTGACTCTTCGTGAGAGTGGAGACCTTGTGTTGAGTCTTTTTCTCTCCCGATTTCGTGTTGCTGAGCAGTGACAGTCTGGTATATCAAGTTTCGCCAACTCCAGGACCACGCCACTGAATCGGAATGATACTGCTAGCACAAGGTGCGAATGAGGCTGAGAATGAGAGCTGTATGGCCTTGTTCCGAATGTGTATAAGGATATGGGCTTACTTATACGTATCATGCTACGTCCGGAGTTCGATACGGAATACCTACCTCCATCTTACTACAAGTTAACCAAGAAGAAGAAGAACAGCGACTTCACTGCACATCATGTCTGGGTCCATCTCAAGCGAAGCATCGTTATATAATTTCATTGAGATCGCAAGGTACTCTGAGGGTGAGTCGTAATGTCGGGTGAACCACTAAAATATGAATTTAGTTTCTTCACCTTTTAGCAACGGCAATATTTCTTGCTATTTACGATTTTAGTGGGTGTTTTCATGACCAATGTAATTGATTCCATGGTGACACCAATATCGACAGTATTATGTCTCGACCAAGAGATAAATAATATTTGGGTATGTGCTTTGAAAGAACCTAACACTATCGAAGGAAAAGCTAATTATCACTGTAGAAAAGGAAGCTAAATCTGGTCACAATCCTGTACATAGTGGTAAGTCTGAAACGTACTCCCTGAGGAAGCAACGGTTGTGTTATTTTATAAGCTGCGCTACTTAGGGATGACTGTCAGCATGTGCGTATTTTCATTCTGCAAAACATCAAGATAAGTGCTAATTACACGGTCTCAGATGCAACGCCTGTCGGTCCCATCCATTCATGATACCAGCGAAATTGTTCATCGGCTGTTATTTTAGTGTCATACATGAACTTCTCAATATCGAAAATTGTACGTTAACTAGTTACTGTAACTACAACACCAACTAATGCAACATCAATGTACAGGGGTAATGTTTATTTCATATGACGTCTGATCATAGTCATTAATAATAGGCACCCTTCTGGTACATTCAGATGTGAGGATCATCATTTAGTACCAATGCCAATAGCATTATGCTAACACGTCCATCAGGCCTATCAGTCTGGTGGATAGCCCAGGTCGGATCCGACGTTGTTCTTTTCGTGACTCAAGGTGAGGTCATCGTATTCAACCGAAAAGAAAGCTAAAATCCAGAAGTCACGATGATTATGCGACTTTATGTGTTATCTAGGAAGTCTAGGGCCATGATGCGTTTCTTGACGGTCTGGCTACTGGTGCAGCAGATTGCGAGGGTCATTGTTTTTGCTTCCCAGTACCATGGAGTCGCTGGTGAGTAATTCACCTTCTCACTATGTATAGTTATACCAAACTTCAAGTTGATGGTTTCGACTCTTAGTCAACGACTTCGGCTACACTACGTGCATGGTGGTGCTCATCACGTCCTCATGGTCTACTGTGTTTGACAGCGTCGTTGTGATCGCCCTTCAAACGTTAATTCTGATGTTGACATTCTATTACTTTGCAAAGTATCTTAAAACAACCCATCAAGGAAGTGTGCTGAACCTCATGTCAACGAATGACCTCTGTGGTGTGCTTGTAAGGGATAATATCCTCTTCGGTTGCATGTTCGAGGTCTACTATATATCCTAATCATACACTGCTGATGGTAAATTTATACAGGTATATCCTCCCAAAACTTCTGGGTCTGCTATCCATGTTCGAATCAGATGTGAGTCATTCGCCACATACTTGTTTTAATAAATTTGAGGAAGCTACCTGTAGAACCTTGGGTTATCGGCCGCAGAGATGTCTGCGCAGGTGTTATGGATGTCCGTGATTGGCCCACGTACAATCCTGAACATCCGCACCCACGCTGTGGCTGCTGAGATATCTAGGGGAGAGATGATTAGGGGTGTCCCTACTAAGACTGGCAAAGGTGTAGAGTTGACTGTAACAGTTCATGCAGAGAGAGTAAACTTCCTATAGTAGCTCTTGGCGAGTATTTCGTCCGCAGTCAAGTATATCTGGTTGAATGGCCCTCATGTAAAATTGAACGCTTTACCAATAACATTAGTTGGATAGTTGAAATGGTGATTTATTCCTGTTACCTCTCAGCGAGGCCTCCACCTTGGAAGCTGTAGGTGCGCGTGTTTTGACTGATGGGGCGCAACATGAGTACAAATCGTGCCACCTTGGAGAGCGTTCTGGTTTTCAGATCTGGGCAGTGCTCGGATTGCATGCGAAGGCTGGTCCTAGTAGGGGAGTACAGTAACGGAGTTTGTATAGTTCGATACAGTGTGCACGAATACGTTGAGGCTTCGGCAAAGTCGGGGTTGCTGTACACGAGATTATATGATAAGCTTCCTGAAGATGCCAGCTCGTGTACTGTAGCCGTTATGGATCACCGGATGACCTTTTGAATGCCTACACAGCCAATACACAACTAACTTGTTGAATTCGTGAGCCTGTCATCGTGTTCACGTAATCGGCCGACGCCGAGATAAGATAATAAGACACGAGATGGGCGGATAGACCACCGGACGAGTCAGAAGCCCTGGGCCAAGGCTCGGGGAAGCAGAAGCTATGTATTAGAGAATCAGAAGCTAAATTCGAGTACAGGAGCTACATAAGTACTTCTAATGTATTTACTAGTATAAGAGAAGCGAGAAATCCTACCTGAGCGCTATCAGCGTATCACACACCTTTTCTAAGCGTGAATCCCAAGATAACTCCGCCACAAGCCACAAAGTCGCATGCTTGTGCTGTGTCAATCATGAAGCTTTGGACTTATCAGCCAACCGATGGATGTTGACAAAATCAAGCCAGAGACGGTATGTAGTATGCACATATGCCACCGAAGACATCCACGCTCAAGGTTGGTTTTCAGGGTCTGAATGCCAAGACAAGACTCGATGACGCTTGCTCAGATATTCATGGCCCCGATAGGGCTGCACAGTTTACATGAAAATCCCACAAAACAGAAGAGTCCAAGAAAAGGCCTGAAACACAGAAGACAGATGCAGTGGTGACAATTAGCTCATACCGGATATGACTGAAACCTCTTTCGAAGGCTAGGTAGGCTACGACAATAACCGGTTACCATAGGTGGCTTTTGGACAATGGCATAGCCTTGAACTGTTCCGGATGACTTGGGGAGGCGCCTTGCTTCCGACGGGGTCAACGAGGCTGTTTTTTTGGACTTTAATCACCGCCTCCGCGATGATGTTGCGTTAGATGAACGAAGATGCTGAGTCAGATACGCACACGACAGAGATAGGAAAGCCATCAGGCCACCGAGCACAGTAAGCCTCTTCCCAGAATTGTACAACAATCATCTAAGGTTTGTTGGCACAATTCCGGGAACTCTGCAACGAGCATGGACCTAAGACAATTGACTTAGTAGGTCTTCATGTACAACAAGATATGCCGCGGACTTGCCATGCTTCAGGCCGCACCAGCTCGCCGAATGGTGGTACTAAAGTAATGAAGTGTGCCTTCAGCAACGACGTAAACGTAACTAAGGCATTCGACGCACAGAAGCTTCATTTAGTCGCAATACAGTGTCGGCTGTCCGCGGGATAAGCAGTGATACCCAGTGTCTTCGCACTCGTCGTGAGTGCTGAGCTGCCAAGTATTCGCAGACCCGAAGGGTTACGTCCGCTTGATTCGAAGCCTTGTTGAAGGCGTATACCTCGCCCACGCTGTTGAGGCTAGCTTCTTCATTTCTGAGGTAGATGCCCTATGGCAAGAAGGGCCGTTCTGGATCCCATTTGGGGACTTTGGGTCGACGCGGGTAAGGGGCATAGCGATAACCCTCTGCCCGATGAGCCCGTCCGTGACCTCAAAAAAATGTAGTCAGAACGGGTACAGATGCCCAAGTCAGATCCGGGTAGAGGGTCCTATCCAGGATTTGCAACGTGCAAGCCCCCGCGATCAGCGTCCCTATGCGAGCTTCAACAGTGCGGTATTCTAAAGGGATGGAGAAGAAACGCTATAAAGATAGTGGGCGATACTATATGCACGGCGAGTGAAGCCCTGATGTGTTTCATGAACAGCGTGACAGGCGAGCGACGAGTACACCTTGTCTCGCGGAGAGAGCACAGACAAAACGGTCTTAAGAGCCGGTATCAATGACAAGATCTGATAAACGGAGCCCGGCCGGCGCGACATGCCAAGCTATGGATAGATGAAAGGAAGGGAGCGATGGAACACCGTGGAGGAAGCCGCTACCTTCAAGAGCTTTTAGCAGCATAGGGATCATCCTGGTCAACGTTATGATCAGCGTATACGAAAATGAATGGTCTCAGTGTTAGAAGTGCACAGGTGCTAAAGAAATTACCATTGACTTCGAAGTTTGAACAATGATAGATACAGGAGAACGGGCGAAAGAAGGGATGGACGAAGTTCGATGGCTATAAACATGAGACTGACACAACGTAAACCAAGGTCCAATGACAGAGTTACTCGAACATGCCCCGAAGGCGAGGCAGCGCTTGTGCAAGATTATGCTTCAATGAAGGTGCGTTCGAGGTGCGGCTATCGGGAGTGATCTGCGATGGCCGAGATAGGGGTGCTGGAGACGGCGTCGAGACAGATATGGGTTGCTGCATGGACGAGGATGACGCTTGGCGATTTGGGACTTAGATGAGGTTAGATAAGACGAGATACATAAGGTCACATTTGGAAAGCGAGACGTACGCAAGTTAGACAGGTAGGCCATCTGCTCGCTGATCGCAGGAAATGTGTCTCCTCCTGACATCCGAAAGAGCTCGCCGAGCGCTTTTTGAACATATCTCGGAAACTCTGCGTCGAGCCTGAAAACCCCGGGTAATAAGAGAACTCATCTACAACTAGGACAAGCTTGCATAAGGGCTCACCATGCCTGAGGATTCCTACGTATATCATCGTTGCCGTACTGGTCTATGAACATCGGGAGGGCAGCATCGGCGACAGCGTAGGTATAGCGGAAGAACCCAGAGTGAAGCTGCGAGTGATGACAAGTCATCGCCGGCTGAGTACAGTCCGAGTGATCGGGCAAAGCAGCGCCTTTCTGGCATGCATCCAGGGTATTGAGCTCCCAACTGTTCGCTACGACAGGGTCCCATGGGAGGCTAGTGGACAAGGGAGGGGGATTTAGGGATGGGCGCGTTTCGACGCCGGTCATGTCCAGGCGAACTCTCCAGGTCCTCGAATCTAGCGGCGTTCGGAATGCAGCAGGTTGCCATCTCGATGTCTTGTAGCGGGCGTCGGCGGGGCAGAACGGCACTCGGACGACGCTCCAGCCTCTACGGGTGTACTTGTCAATGTGGGATTTGTCGATCTCCTTCGACGTCACGAGAGTTTCTCGATCTTCGAAGGTCTGAACGGGATATAGGGAGTATGCGCAGTCGAACGCGATGATATTCATCGTACAGGCTGCACAGTAGCTGAGCCAAAGAGATCGAAGCCAATTCTAGAGGGAACATACTGGAGTAGAATGAAGTGATCGCAATGAAAGGACTCATATGAGCTTCCATGACCTGCACTCTCAGCCTCTCGCCTCCGTAACCCGACACTTTGGTAAAGGGGTAGATCTTTCCTAGACCGTTTTCCCCGGTACCGTTGTCGCGGACCCATGTATTCCATCGCATCGAGCTCTGCTGAGGGTCCCATGGCTTGACATCGTCGCGATAGTTTCGTGGACGACGTGGAAAGGGCGCGTAGCGATACCCCTCGGCGTTGACTAGCCAATCTAAGACTTCAAGAGTATGACCGGGGTGAGTGTAGATATTGAGGTTGGACCCAGGATACACGGTCCTCTCCAGAAACTGCAGTGCATCGGAACCCGATATCAATGTCCCGGTGCGAGCTTGGAGGGAGCGGAAGGCTACGGGGTCGGAGAAGAAGTAGAAGAGGTGGCGGTTGATGTCGTAGGCGCGATGAGTGAAGTTCAAGTAGGCGTCGTGAGCAGCTTGACAGGATCGCGAAACTTGGATCGACTCCCTCGGGGAGAGCATGGAAAAGAGGGTCTCGTACACGGAGGGCCGGGAGAAGAGGTGGTCAACGTGATCTGGCTGGGGTGACATGGTGAGACACGCGAGAGAGGAAGGGGAAGATAGGTCTGAGGTATCTTGGCTGTAGGAAGGCTGTCGACCTGAAACTCCCCGCCCTCGTGAAGTCTCGTGGAAGAGGAACGTCAATATCCATCGATTAAAGTAGTGGACCTTAGAAAAGGTCAGACAAAGGTCACGACAAAGGAGGCAGATGGTGGCGGTGTCTTCGCTTTCTATTGACGCCGAGCCGGGCAGGGAAGACTGCGCGCATACATCCACCCATATCCCTGACGCACTCTTCAGTGCAAGTCGGCCCTTCGCCCCTCAATTTGCTCTGATACGTGTCACGGAAACCTGAAAGCTGTTCTGGAGGAGTAACATGAGCTCTCTTACCTTTCTGGTTACAGAGCTTCAGGTCAGTCGCCAGTTCAGTATCAGCCAACCCGCTCCCTGACATGCACACTCTCACCATCGCAGTCTTTGGCCAGTGAGTCCAGGAGGAAGCATCCGGAGATCAGAGAGGCAAGCTATAACATCTTTCATTCAACCTTACTCTTACAATCCACCTACCGTAGGCAGCGGAGAAGTCGCTAGCCATCCTACGCTCCTCGCCAGAGTATGCAACCGCCGGACTCTCCCCGGGTCAGTCCTCGTACCCCAACCCCACGCCTTTCCCTCGTATGACCTCGGCTACTCTCTTATCCACGTATACCATCAGATAGCCCTCATGCAGGCGATCTCCTCCGACCCGTGTTTATGGGCTGCGCAACCAAGAACGCCAAAGTCGTCGCCATATCCCTCGGTTCCCTCCAGCGACTCATCGCTATGAGAGCAGTCCCACTCTCCGCTGTGCCCGCAATAATTGAAACTATGACGGACGCCATGAGTCAAGGCGTAGACATCCAGCTCCGTATCCTTCAGACGCTTGTATCCCTCATCACCAACTACCCTTCCGTCCACGGCGTTCAGCTCGGTGATGTTCGTCTCGCATATACCCACACTGCGCATCATCTTGCTGACACACTTTTGGCTGATCCGCTTCTATGTGGTTATTCAGGCGTTGCTCCTTTGCTTCAAACTGCAAGACTCGCGTATCGCCGTCGTGTCCTCAACAGCCGCAGCCACCCTCCGTCAACTTGTCATGTTCGTCGTCGACAAGATGGTGACCGAAGATCGACAAGAAGAGACACCCAACTCCCAGATCGACACCGTCCTACCTGACGGCACGATGCGTCTCCTGGGTCCCTACGCGCGAGACACGTACTCCGTCTTCGAGGACCTCTGCCTGCTCGCGAACTCGGAGCGTCCGCATTTTCTCAAGCTCGACCATCTCCACAAGACCTTCGCACTGGAATTGATTGAGAGTGTACTCACAAATTACCATGATTTATTCCGCAAGGTGTGTAATCCACTCATTGACCTTGACAATCACACCTGACCTTGGGCGTCACAAAGCGCTCAGAACTTCTACTTCTCCTCCAACACCTCCTCTGTCCCCTCCTTCTCAAATCTCTCTCGGATCGACACGTCTTCCCACTCACACTCCGGTGTACACGCGTCGTCTTCCTTCTCCTCAAGCAATTCTCCCACGAACTGCAAACTGAGGCAGAGGTGTTTCTCATGCTCCTCATCCGCATGGTTGGCGACGAGTCAGACGGGTCAGATCATCCGGCGCAGAGGCCATGGGTACGCGTGCTTGCGATGGAGGTTATCCGAGGGTGAGTGGGGCAGTCCACACTATAGGCCATCCTTTGTCGTTTGTGCTTCGGTTGGTGCTGGACACTGAACCTCGGAAACAGGCTGTGCAGCGACGCAGAGCTGATACGGAACATCTGGGACCGTTATGACGCCCTGCAGCCACCACCGTCGCAAGATCCGAATACGCCAACGGCAAGCTCGGGCGCTTCAAAGGTGTTCGCGTCTCTCCTCACGACGCTCAAGCGCCTTGTCACCGAGAAGCCGGCCATTTTGGGTGTCAGCTCGCAGATGTTTGGCATTGGCGTGTCCTCACACTCTTCCGAGAACGTCTCGACGTCAGGCTCGGGTGGGATTTACGACGTGGGAGGCGGTATAGCGGGGATGGTCGCGAACGCGGCGAGCGCGACTGTCTCGGGTGTTGTGGGTATGATAGGATCGGGCGGAGGGCTGGGTGTGCAGGGAGCGGCTATGAAGTTGCAGTGGTGAGCATACTTCCTGGTCTTTAATACTGTCTTCTCTAACGACCAATCAGTATCGACCAGCTCGACAAAGCCGACGCCCCGCCAATACCAGAGGCGTACATCTACCTCCTCGGGGTACAGTGTATCGTCGCGCTGTGCGAAGGCCTTGCGTCGTTCACTGGACCTCTGTATACTGCTATCATGGTCCAGCGCCCACGGAGTGCCGGCGAGCCTATTGTTCGCGCTCCTGGTGCGCTCGATGTTGACGCACTCCCCGAAGATGAGACTATCAGCACCAACAACGGCGGTGGCAGTGGGAGCAACGCCAGTACCGGCAACGCACGCCAACTTCGCACTGTCAGGGCGATTGTCGACAACGGCTGGCCGGCGCTGCTCGCCGCTCTGTCGTTCGTGATCGTGACGAACCTCTCAGACGAACTCTTCGTCGACGTCCTCACAGCCTATCAAGCGCTCATCAATGTGGCGGGCATGCTCGGCCTCTCCACGCCACGTGATGCTCTGTTCACGAGCTTAGCGAAATTCGCATTGCCTGCGAAGGTTGTCGCCAGCCTCGACTCGTATTCTTCTGGTGCCGGAGGAGGAGGGATAAGCGCTGGGGCAGAACCTACCACACCCCGAACGGCCACCATTGCGGATGGCTTCGGCTTCGGCTCAAGTCAGGCGCATGCGCCGGGTCTGAGCGAGCGGAACCTCGTATGTCTCAAGGCACTCGTCAGCAGCGCAATGTTCCTCGCCGGCAGCTTGGGAGAGAGCTGGTACGCGATCCTCGAGACCCTTCAGAACGCGGACTACGTCCTGCGCGCTCGGGCGGCAGGTCCCTCGACTCCGGGGCCACAATCCAGGAGGGCGAGCTTGATGCCGTCTACACCGTCCAAGGCGTCGATGTCGCTTTCGCCGGGAGAAGGGCCGGGCCAGGGTCAAGGCCAAGCACGCCACCCCCTGTTGGCAGACGCGGATGCCGAAGGCGTGCAAAATGCGATCACGCGGCTGTTCGAGGCGTCGAAGAATCTTGAGGATGGGGCGTTCCATGATTTTACGAAGGCGTTGTGCAAGCTGAGCGCGGAGATGGTCGGGATGCAGTCTGCGGCTTCCGCGGACAGCGCAGGGCTCGGGTCGGCGGGTGTTGATGAGGAGGCGCTGAGCCCAGGTGGAACGCTGTCGCCGGAGAGCGCTTATGCTCATCGGAGAAGGGTTAGCGGGATCCATTTGCCGAAGACGTCTGTGAGTCTTGGTTTGCTCGATTCCCTGTGCGCTCTCACTAATTCATCGCCAGCGTTCGAGTGACTTTGGCCTCGAGCGCCTCGGGACGATCGCCATGCTGAACATCCACCGGCTCATCTACCGCTCTCCAGACATCGCATGGAACACGACGACAACGCATTTGTTATCCGTGCTCGGACATATGGGCGCACCCGAAGCGCTACGCCTGCAAGCCGCGCGCATACTCGACGAGATCCTCGTCGTCGTTCCACGCAATATTTCCTCCAACCGCGAGCTCCAGGCAGACGTGCAACAGCGTGTGCTGGCAGTGCTAGCGCAGCAGGTCATCCTCCCCGCAAGCGGTGGAAACAGAGAAACCGGAGGATTTGGAGGATTCGTGGCCGGGAGTGGGACTGCCAATGAGATAAGGAAGATGGGTCTCGAGACGCTCCATCAGATCTTGCAGGCATCGGGACATACCCTTGTCGTAGGCTGGGAGACCATCTTCGAGATGCTTGGGAGCGTCTGCAAACCTCCTACCACCGGGTTGGTCTCGTCAGCATCGGCTGTCTCGCTGTCGAGGACACTTTCTGTGGACTCTGTCATCACCTTGTCTTTACATGCCGCAGAACCTTCAGCGGGTTCGTCAAGCGGACGCAAACCTCCACCGTCGCCGCTCGGTTATACGAGCGAAAAAGCATACAGCACCCTCGTCAAGATCGCTTTCCAGTCTCTTAAGTTGGTCTGCGATGCCATCGCCCTGCTCTCCGCAGACCATCTCCGGCTGTGTATCTCCACGCTGGGCCAGTTTGGCAAGCAGGCGGACACCAACATCGCGCTGACCGCCGCCGAATCCCTGCTTTGGTCTGTCTCGGACTCGATCCAGGCGAAGAGGAAAGACGCGGACAAGGAACGGGAGTATAGCGCGATATGGATGGACCTGCTCGTGGAGGTGCTCGGATTGTGCTCGGACGCGCGAGCGGAGGTGCGGAACGGGTCGATCCAGACGCTGTTCAGGGCCATGCAGCTGTATGGCGCCACGCTGGGCGACGATACGTGGGACGAGTGCGTGTGGAAAATCACGTTCCCGCTCCTTGACGCGCTCTCGAATGAAACCCGGCGGGCCCTGGAGACCCATGACGCCCCTGTGTCTCCTCCAACCCCTACGCTCGCGTCCGGTATGGCAACGATACCGGAGGATGCCAGTAGTTCGGATCGCGAGCGCGAGAAGGCGTGGGACGACTCGAAGGCGCTCGCGCTGCAGAGCATCGGCGCGATCATGGCCGAGTTCCTCCCTGCGCATCTCGTCAGACTTGGCTCGTTCGCTCGCGCGTGGCAGGTGTTCGTCCGGCATGTGCAGGACACGGTCCTGCTTGACCGCCGATCGCTCAGCGCGCCTGCGTTGTTGTGTCTTGAGCAGGCTGTCAAGGCTCTACCTCGCCCCTCACAATCTTCTTCGGGCTCGGAGGGCTACCCGGAGGAAACGAGGAAGAAGGTCGCAGACGCGTGGCTTCAGGCCTGGGAGGCGTGCGACACAGTTGGCGGCGCGGTTTTGCAGGGTGGGAAGATGCGGTCTGCGAATGCACCGCTGGAGGAAGTGCTTCAAGCGTTCTCGCAGGAAAGTCTCGTCGCACTCGTTGAAGTGATAAGGAGTACGCGGGTGGTGAGCAGGGCGCTGACGAGAGAGGAATGGCCGTTGGAGCGGTTGACGAGGCTTATGGAGATTCTGAAGGGTATGTTGCATGCTTTCTCTTCTATGTTGTTGGATTTCCGCTGCTTCTTGAAGCGTCGGGCTTAGCCGACCTCGACCTCGGCTTTCTTTGTTGCATCCTGTCTGGCAGGCGATTCTGACATCCTTTCCGTAGGTGTCTTGACGTACCCGAACTCGCCGGAATACAGACCGGACATCGATGGGCTTACCCCCTCCCAGGTAAAACATATCCTTCTCTTCGCAGTCAAATAATAACTCCCCCACTTCACACAAACAGAGCGTGGTCATGAACACGATCCAAGACGTCGACTTGTCCAGATCGGGATCGCCCTCGCTGGTCATGCATGATCTCTCTGAGTTCTGCACACTGCCCTTCCTGGCTGCCTTCAGTATTCAGGCCGATCATTCATCCACATCTTCGAAGGCGTCGCGACGTCAGATGACTTACATTGGGCTCGCGAAGAAGGTCATGCCATACCTGGTGGAGCTATTCGTCAGGTTCAAAGATGACGTCGAAGTGTATTCAGATGGGACCGTGGAGGCAATATTGTCGGTAAGTTTCCAAACCGACCTCTAACTTTCACGCGACTGATTGGGTTTACTTCTTACTATTGTATATAGGCCTACTCGATTCCCATCAAGCTCAAGTATGAATGCCCTGCCCCGTCGAAGTTCGGCAAAGATCCACCGCTGTGGAAGACTGCCACGACGTGTTTCCTGCGCATTGTCACAGAGGCTGCCCGACGGCTTTCTGGATTCGGCGACAGTGAGTACAGTACACTTATCCATGCTTCAGGACCGTGCTCACCCGTTCTCGATCATCGCTGCCGACATAGATTTGCCGCCGGAACGCATTGAAGCGATATGGAGGCAAATGATCGACATTTTCCGAGGGGGAATATTGGCTGACTGGTGCGGTCTCCATTGTTGGCGGCTCCGCGCATGATTGGCTGAAACCCGAAATAAAGTTCTGTGGCGGAGACCTTTTCACTCGAAACTCAGGAGACTGAAGAGAACTTTGACCTCTCTCTCATCAGCTCCCTCGAGATCGACATCGTACCTCACCTCGGCGATGCGAAGGTGCCGGACTCCGTTATCACACAACTTGCCAAAGTCCTCCACCAAGGCAGTCAACTGTACAAGGACGCATCGCTGGAAGAACGTTTATCCCTCCCGGACTCGCCTATGCACGAGAGATTGAATAGGTCAAGGAACGCTATTGGTGCCGCGTCTTCTTCCTCGAGTCCGGACTCGCACGAGTTTGAGAAAGTCGATCTAGACGGCTTCGGTAGCACCGCGTTTGGCGCGCTCGTCCCGCGGGAGAGGTTTTCGTTCTGGTGTTTCGATCTGTTATTCCTGATCTGCTCCGACGTCACGACCGGTGCGTGTATCCTCGTATCTAAACTACGTCGCCCTATTTGTGCTTCTTTCATTCATATCGCCATCCCCATGTCGATGTGCGTGTGTGCTGACGACGTTCCGTCTGATCTATCTAGAACCCGGCGCTTCTCGAAAGAGGGTAGCGGCACTTTGTCTGCCGTCCCTGCTCGACAGGTGCAAATCCACGATGGTCGGATATGTTGCGGACGAGGCGCTACGCGGTAACCTGCCCTTCCCTAGGCGAGTTTTCATTCACTTTGGAGACGCATATTTCCGCGTAATTGCCTCAACTCAAACGACTAATGCGTCGATTGCAGGGCTCGCGAGGACGAACTTCTTTACGTTCTTCGCAAACTATTAGAGACGAGACTTTGGCCTGGGACCCTGTGGGCCGCTCTATCGGACTCTCCAACCGAGAACAGTGCCTCTCAACCGGGTAAGTTGTTGCAGTCTTGTCTCTCTACATGTTCCTTGGTAGCTTCACGGAGCCGGTCGTTATGTTTCCTCACTTTGTTCCCCATACATCGATAGCTCATTGTTCTCTTTTAAAGGTGTGGATGCTTCTCTTCCACCCTCGGCTCTTGTTGCCGACGTCGTGCGTCGGTCGGCGGTTGCTCACCTGTTCTACTTCTACCCGGTCCTTTGCGAGATCGCATCGATCCCGAGGAAGACGCCATCGACCTGGGTGTCGTTATCGTCAAGGAATGTTCCGCAAATGTCGGCGACAACCAATGTGACACGGATAGGCGACCATAGCAGCCCAAGTGATGATGATGCCATCAGTGAAGTCGATGCCCGAATCCTTGCGAAGCAGTGCTTGAAGGTGCTCGGAAAAGAGATGGGTACAGGTTGATGGATTTGGGGACGACAGCAACGACTCCGGGAGGGTGTATCTTCGATGATTCTAAGTACATATCGCTTATTTCCTCTGCATAATTACCTACATATGTTACATGTCATACACTGTCACTAATTTATGCTTGAATGAAATCAGAGTCACTAATTGCCCGCAGCAGCGCTGGGTGGTGTTGGCACCTCCTGCCCGATATCACTGTCCTTTGCCCCGAGAACTTCCATCAGCTCTTTCTTGTTGAACATGTGAGCCGCTTCGATCGCTGTTGGCTTGCCGAGTCTGGGATTTGCCCCTGCCTTCATTAAAGTACGGACGATCTCATCGTGCCCTTTGAAGACAGCACCGGCGACGATAGATTGGCCCATATCATTCAATCTGTCAGGATCGGCTTTACGAGCAAGTAGCCCGTCGACAAGCTCGTTATGTCCGGCATACGCAGCAAGCATCAGCAGGGTATTGCCTGGATAAAACAGGGCCAGGGATATCGGCGGATCAGAGATCAAGGACGAGAGTCGTGGGTGCAGGAGTGTCGGATAGCCACAAGGGTAAGCGAGACAGGTCTGCTGATACAAGCATGCGCACCTTTATCGTTCGTCATGTTGACGGGGAGGCCCGCGTCGACGGCCCGTAGCAACAACTCCGAATCGCCGTTACGCGCTGCATCGAACACGCGATGAGCGAACTCGAGCGTCTCAGGGGGTAAAGACGAGACCGATGTGGTCCCTTGAGATGGTGTATCGCTAGCCTGATTGACCGATCCATCCTTGTCAGTAGCTTGTGGCGACTGTGCCGAGCTCTGATGGCTGTAACTAACGTACCATGACTGACGATTGATTTCTCGATGAACTTCAGGAGCAGTTCCTGGGAGTAAAGCGACGGCGGAAGGCGGTCAACTGACGGTGGCGGAGAAAGAACAAGCGGAAGGCTGACAAGTGACAGGTGGGATTGAGGTGTGAGCTTGTGAGATGCCCGGTGATGTCAATCACTGCCACAGCTGTCGTATGCTATCATCGTGTCGACGTATATTATTTAAATGAAAATGCCCGCTATTTCGGTTTCACGTCAACGTCAGACGCAAAATGATAGATGCAGAGCTGCTGCGCGCGGACTCTGCTTGAATAAGTACCAACACTCCGACTCCATCCTACAATACACCCGCTCCGACGCTTTCCCATTTTATTGTCCTGGTTCTTTCAGCATAATTAGTGCGAATGTGAGAGATGAGGATTATGATGCGTTTCTGCCAGAACAATGCCGAAGGCCTGAACCTATTCCCACTTCGGACACTCAAATATCGAAATACAGCACTGATTTCAAGCAGCGGAGCATAGCGGAGTTAGCTCGGAATGGGACAGGTAATGACTATGCCGGCTCGGCTTTACATATATGATCTTAGCCGTCAACTCTGTGTGAGCGCTCATTACCTTGCACACCATATCTCATGACTCGAAATCTGTGGAAATACAAGACGCGCAGTGCAACAGTAACTATGATACCCTCAAAATAATAACAGGATAACACAATAGTTGCTCTGATGATTGCTCTTCAGCTTCAGCTCTAGCCGGATCCCACACTGCGGAGCATATCATCCACCAAAAGCTCAACGCCATCATCTCAAACCTTTGAGCCACTCGGGGCGTGGCGTTAAGGGAAAGGGCTGAGTTATCGCAAATTATCACGACGTATCAGTTGGGGAGTACTCGACCGGGGCCCGGGGTGTCAATAGTAGTATGTAGTACTGTACTCTACAAATTTTCGGTGGCAAATACTTTTCGACCACGTCGTGCGGGCCCGAACATATATGACGGATGATACCCTTGGAGGTACTCGGCCCGTGTGCCCTTGTCAATCACAATTTATTGCATCCTGAAAATCTATCAAACCGCTGCGGATACTCCTGACAAGTTTATGTAAATTGTCAAGAGCGCGTGTTGACAACAGGTTCTGTGAAACGAGAATCGCAAGGCAAACTGGAGACCTTTGTTCTACAAATGGCTGTGCATAGTTTTGTGGATCTAGGGTCAACGATCTGGGCCTTGCAGGGTAAGACGACTGGCAAACAACCGGTAGTCTCCGACAGTTTGGCGATTTCAAGGTTTGTGCCTCCACGTGGCAGTGGACCGATCCGGTTTAGCCGACCGAGATGCATTACGTCAGCCACTTTCGGGCCGGCGTCGGATGCCGGGTTTTGCAAATGGCTTGATCGACCTTTTCTCGGCGCTCGTCAACGACTCCGTCACCCTGCAGCCCGTATGGACGACGAACCCCATTCCAGCAAGCGAATCAAACTTGAACACTCGCCGTCTTTAGACGATGTCATACAACAGCCTCAGCTGCAAGACGAGGTCCAATCATTAGATGAAGATCACTGTAGCATATGCTTGCACTCCAAAGCGGATACAACTGTCATCCCTACCTGTTCGCATGAGTTTTGCTTTGAGTGCATCTTGATCTGGACCGGTAAGTAGGTTCCGCACTATTGATTAAACACATTGTCTACCCTTGATTCACTAGAGCAATCTCGCAAATGCCCGTTGTGCTCCCAAGCTATTGGCGATTACCTGATTCACCGCATTCGGTCCAACTATGACTACCAAAAGCACTTCCTCCCTCCACTACGGACATCACCACGTCCTTCTGCTCCAGCCCAGGTGCATGGCCGCGGCCGTTCTCGGAACTTGCCGCGAAGAGACCGTCGATGGGGCCAAAGAGCGCGGCAGGCATCCGGTGAAGCGGATCAGTTAGAGAGAGCTGTTGCTCGAAGGAGGTGGATCTATAGTCACCTCCTATATGCTAAGGTGCTGTAGTCATATTCCACATCCTTGCAGTTAAGGTCTCGTCTCAAACACAACGTTCTCTAGCACGTGGCGTCTAATTCGTTCACTCGCTATCGTCCTTTCCCTACTCCCGCGCAATTCGCGAGTTCGCCGGACCTCATCAGTCGCATGACGGCTTTCCTGCGACGCGAGCTACGAGTTTGGCCCGACCTGGATATTGAGGTAAGCAAAAACGCGTACTCGCCTCTATTGTTGCCCTCGTTCGATGAAGTTAACAAGGCATCTTGGTGATTCTCACTGTTTCTAGTTTCTGACCACGTTTACCATCTCCTTAATGAAATCAATTGACATCCGGTCTGAGTCAGCAATTAAGTTGGTGGCCGAGTTTCTAGACATGGACGCTCCGTATATCGAAGGCAATCGCCACGAGAATGCGGAACATTTCGCTCATGGTATGTGTAAATTGGGTCGTTTCGGCGCAAACCTTCTGAGACCCTGTTTCGCAGAAATTTATTGCTATCTGCGGAGCCCCTTCCGGGATCTAAACGTATATGATTCGGCGGTTCAGGTGTGTACCTTATCTTGAATGATGATTAAAGTTCTGCTGAATCAAGACAATAGTACGACATCCCAGCTGACCTAGCACCTCCTGTGGAACCGGATCGAAGCCATAGGTGGCGTGAAGGACGTGCGTCCCACTCACGGACACCCGATTCCTCTTCGGAGAGGTCTAGTTTGTCACGTTCACAATCCCCGCCATCCTTCATAAACCAAGAAGGGTCACACGGCTTTGAGGGAATTTATGTTGCAAGCGTAACTCTATCTGGCAATTTGAGGCCTCGATCTACCGGTCAGGAGGGCCAAGCTAGCCATCGAGACCGTCCTGAAGAACGTAACATTCACTCACACCATTCCCCACGCTCTGACCGTGCGTCCGATGCCACCCCTGGTCCTGCACAGGGTAGCAGCACTCAGACTCGCGCCGAGGATAACATTGACCGGTTACAGAGAGCTAAGGATAAGGGAAAAGCTAGGGAACATTCTGTGGATCAACTGGGCCAGGGCTATGGGGATGAACTCTCGTGCCTCGTGTCTCGGGATCCACATTTGAGGGCGATGGACGTCTCCGACAAACCTGTGTCAGAAACGCGGCTTACTCCAAAGGGGGAGGCAGTTACCAACGCCGATAGTACCATCTCCACGGCGGCCACTGGCCCAAATGGTGATCCTATCGACAGTGTTCTCCGCGCTACTTTATCTGGGCATGGTCGAGAACCATCAGCCGCTTTAGCTCGCCTCACAACGGAAGGGCGCAGAACTCCTCGTCATTCTACCCTGCGACAGTTGGTTGAAGCGCATCTGTCGAGGTCTGGATCGGCTGCAGAGAAGGAGTCTCGAGTCAACGACCGAGTCGCGCAGCCGGCTGCTGGACGCTGGCACGAGCGACTCCGACATGGCGACGGACAACCCAACCATGAGACGTCGCTAAAATTATCTCCCACACAAAGCAACGTCCCTTCCCTTTTAGCCAGACTTTCCGATCCTCCTCCTGGTCCTGATAATGGTTTACTGCAGCGCAGCACTCGTCTTTCGCCTCCTTCATATGTGGGGTCGTGGCACGAGGCTGATCCTGGACTAACACTTCAATTTGGTGATGAAGACACTGGCGCCGACGAACATGGAATGTTTGTTCCAAACGTGATGTCACAAACACCCCAACCGGGAACGAGCCATATCCAGCAGCACCACGGGGTGCCAGAAAGACTCTCGACCGTCCGCACGGCGTCGTCGCACTCAGCATCCACACCCATGTTCCCACTGAGCGATTCTGCCTCATTTTTGGTTGACAAAGGCGCCAGTCTCGGCGGTCACAACGGCGACACGTTTCTCGTTGACGACAATTCACTCCTGCCGTCACCGTATTCGTCATCTCAGCTCGATAGGCGCTCTCGACTCCAGGAAAGGCTCCAAGCAGAGAGAGGGAGAGGAAGGCTCGGCCCGCACGATGAGGCGGTCTCAGAAACACGTTTTCAGCGCGTTGTTCCGCGACAGGCGCCGTGCTCGCCATCGCAGGGTGCTGGAGCACCGGCGCCACCACCAATACCAGCGGCTGATTCCGCGGAGCTTTCCTGCCGGGAAAGAGAACGTAATGCGTCAGGACCATCTCCGTTTCATTCTGACAGCTCGCTCAAGGCCGGGAGGCGGACACCCTCTGCGCATGCCGGCGGTCGTGCTGCTGGATCGACGGCAATTATCAGGGCCGGTGATGACCAGGCGGCAGGCTCAACAGACCGCAGGTACGTCGCCTCAGAGGGTACATCCGGAGGCATTGTTCACGGTGGCGATGGCGATGGCGATGCAACCACCTCGCACAGAGAACAGGCATTGAGAGCCAGCCTTGTGGGCCGTCGAACGTAGAAGTGTTCTTCGCTCTCTTCCACGCGGTCTTGTCCCCGGTTGGTCGGTGAAAATTGCATTCGGCCACGCTGCTAGTTGTCACGAATCCCTGGAAAGTCGGCAAAATGGATTGCACGCCGGGAGGGTGGTTTGTACTATACAGTTGTATTTACGAGGTATATTAGTAGATGCTTCGGGTAAGGAGATGTATAAGGTTCGGTAGGCTAGAATAACTAGAGATGCGATAAAGATAGTTATCACGAACTTTGTCGTCTAAGGAAAGGACGGTACAGAGATAAAACAACACTGTTGACTGTAACTGGATTAGAAGGATGCGGGTGTGTTCCGTGAATTAAGTCTCTGGGGTTAATTGTGAGAGATGCGCAAATGCGGTAATGTAGCTGTAGCAGACAACAAGATAACGAAAGCGTCAAATGACCGGTGATTAAATGCAAGAGTACGATTGTGAGGTAAAGAGCGCGCGGAGGGATATCGAAAATGGAACGGGGATCATCGTGTTGACTTCGTGTACTGAGCGTGAAAAATGGATCGTAGCATGTGAATGGTGCGAGAAGCAAGGACGGCACGCGTGACATCAGCGTCGTTCCTGGCCCTCATCCTCCGAGCCTTCGCGGGGCCGTCTTGGGTACGGATGAGGGTGATTGGGCGAGTGGGGAGTGCTGCTGGAGACGTAAGCGCTACTAGAGCGGGGACTCCCAACGACGGCGGAGTAACTCCATCGCACCGAAGGACGCCGGCGCGAAGACTCAGTCCAAGAGAACTGGGGTGGCGTATACGGAGCGAACGTGTGTGGGTCCCACTGAGGCTGCGGTTGGAGCGCAAACGGCGGGGGCATGCTCGAGGCCGTGGCTGGCGCGCTCGAGGGTTCTGGACCCGCCGAACGAGGCCCGCTACTGGTGCTGGCAGGTCCAGGGCCAGCTCCGGATGAACTAGTCGTCGTCTGATGGTACAGGGTGGGCGAGACATAGTTGGCGGGGCGACGAGGTGGCGTTGAAGCGCCGAAGTTTAGCGGCGGCAGTACTCGTGCGCTCTGGGACCGAGGATCGTCGCCGGGAGCGGTGAGAGGGCGGGGCGCTAGAGGGCGTCCACCCTGTGTGTGGCTGAGTTCGGGAAGGATGCGGGACTCGTCGGTCATCCGCGCGGCACGCTGACGGGGGACCTCTGGACTCTTGGTACCACGCATGAAGGTCTGGGGATCTAATTCCCTCGAGGAACCGCTGGACACATAACCTGGGCGGTGGAAGCCTGGGATGCCTGGGCCGGACAGCTCGGGGCCGAGCGGGCTCGTCTCCGCGCCCAGCGGACGCATGCTATCTGAGGAGGTGAAAGACGCGATGTGGGACATAGGGCCCAGTGGGCCCATTGACATGATACCCGCGGAAGGAGTGGCTACTGGTGTGTTTGAGAAAGGACCGTATTGGGGAGGACGCGACAAAGGGGCTGATTTATCGCCTTGAGGACGTCTGGCCTTCTGACGCTGGTTCTGAAAGATATCAGTCAGTACGACACAATTCAAGCGCTGGTATGGTCCTTACTTGGAACCAGATCTACAAGGTACGCGTCAGCATGGTGGCGAAAGGGCGGGGAGACAACAGTACTGACCTGGACTTTACGGGCGCTGAGGCCAATTTGACGTCCAACTTGTTCGCGCATGGCGGTGGTGGGAAATCGAGACTAGGGGGCAAATCGTGATCAGCGCCTCCCCGCCCCTGGCGAAGAAATTATGGCAACTCACCTGCGCAAGGAGGGCATGTAGTACAGCGGATTGGTGCGGTGTCGTCAGAGTTCGTGTGCGCTTCTTCTTAGGGGCAGGGGCGGCAGGGGCGTTGGACGGTTCGGACTGCTGGCCCTTCTCTGGCTCAGTCTCGACGTCGGCCATACCGCTCTGTGAGGAGGTGTCGGATTGGCTGGAGGAAACACGTTCCTCGGGGGAATGAAGGTCTGCGCGCATCTTCTTGCTGGGTCGCGGGCTGAGTTCGTCGTCTGGGGGTCGAGGGCGCGAAGAAGTGCTGGGTTGGCCAAAAGTAGTGGGTTCAGAATGAAGATCCGCGGAATGGATGGTTAATGGCACACGAGCGTGTGTGGCGGTATATGAGGAGGGGTGTGGAGAAGGCTCGTGGTGTGTGGCAGGGCTGTTCTCGTGTTCGATGCGTCGTGAGGATTGCGGCTGGGTGGAAGGTGAAGGTGAAGGCGCGCGCTTCGGAGAGTTTGTGCGTTGCGGCGAGGAGGGACTGGACATTCAGCGAAGATGGAAACGTATTTAACAAGACAAGGAATGAATGAAGGCGTGAAGGCGTAAATTGCGTTTAGCACATCTGACGCCCCAGCCCGGCGTGGCAGAGAGGGAGCGGGTGGAAGGAGTCGGGAGAAAAAATAAGGGAAGGAAAGCTGACGATGATCTTCATTGTAGCGAAATATGAGAGTAGCCGAGGGTAGTGATCGAACCCGATGTCATTTTTTGTCGTCACCATGTTGGTTTGTGCCAATTCCGCGTAAATGTCGGCTGCGTCGCCAGCAAACCACATTTGGCTCCTCATCTCATCTACAGCAAGGGTCAAAAATAATTTTTCACGTTGCTAATACCCCACGTCAGCGGAGTTGAGCATTCTCGCACTCATGCAAGCCTTCTTGTGTGACTTCTCACCCAATATACAAAAGTATTAATGCGCCCGACTACCGTGGTCGGTGGGAAGTGGCAGGCTGATGGCAACTGAAGTTTCGCGTAATACCCAATTCTTCTTCAGGAACGACGCTCATGATTGCCTAATACAGAAGCTTCCGGCACATTAATCGCATAATTTCCAACTCCGTGGCGGCGCTGCCTAGAAAGCATCTGACATGCGAGATCGAGAAGGAAATCTGACTCGGCCGTCCGAGACCAAGTCCGTGCTTCTCATACGCGAACAGGGGCCGAGGCAGCAAGCTAAGGCACCACCGCCTACGTCCACCCCCAACGAACATCACTGATCATCCTCCAGATAAGATTGCTCCTGCCCACCACCGTCTACGACCGCTCGAACGGCGACGGTAACGACGAGGGTCTGCTATAATCGCTGGTGATACACGAGGAACGCAAGGGAACGCCGTCATTACCATTCGCAGTCTCCATGGCCACTCCTGAATGAAGATGCTTCCCCGAGGCGACCGTGCTGCCCACGCGCTAGTTGCAGAGCTGACGGTCCAGATCTCACGCGCTATTATTGTGCCCTGGCCTGGTTACCGACGGGACCTTCTTTAGAGCAAAGAATCTTATTGCCTCCGTCTTCGCTGTCGGGCTGGCCATCCGAGTCGTGTTTCACGAGAGAACGGGAATCAGAATGAACCAGAGTGCTTGGGGATAGATCAGCAGCGGGGCACTCCAAACACGCCGAGCTGTGCGCGATTAGCTGTATTCCGTTCGCCCATAATACATGGCGGACCTTCTATAGTGCGCTTTCCATGAGGACGGCACAAGTCTGGCCAGGTTGAAGAGCTCCGGCGATAATTACTAGAGCGTGCTTTCCATCAGGTCGAAGAGCTGCTTCATTTAAATTAATTTTTCGCGGCACGGAAGCAGACCGACGTCGAGGAACAGTCGAGACACCTACAGGAAAACTGCGAGGATGCCGTAGAGTTCCTTATCACGTGTGAAATGACAAGGCGTTCAAAATCTCCAGAATTTTGAATTAGCGCGGAGGCTTTTTTTGGAGAATGAATACGACGGATGCAAAACAAGCCGCTGGACCCTAGTTGTTATCGATGGATGTTTGACAGAATAAAGACTGACACAACCAACGTATTGACTGAAAACATCGCCACGGAGATGAGATGGCGAAGCGAGCGTCATCATCATAGCGAAGGCCGCCGTGGTGACCGCAGGTAGCCCCTGACTACTTACCCAACTATCGGCGGAGCCCGGTTGTCGTGCATTTGGGGTCGCCAGCAAGGTGGAATCTCGACAAACTCGGAGGGCCAGGTTTTTTCAAGAACGAAGACACTCTAGTGTGGGCCTCCCCGAAACCTAATGGGATAATGGTCTCGATCTTTCCCCACATACCCCTTTTTAGACTTGTGTTGGTCAAAACAGGCGACACAGCAGAGTTCACCAGCAAGTATAGACAAGTACGCGGTTTGTCGTTGTATATCCAGGGTACCTTGTGACCGCCCCCGGAAGCTTAAAGCGGGCGTCGCGAGGGGGAGAAGATATTGGCAGAAAGCCTCATGGGCAGGGTATGCATGACGTCTCCTCGGCGTTCATCAGTAGGAGAGGGTGCTGCCTGAGGTAAACAAATGAGGGACAGCGGTCATCGCACTGGGGTTCGGAGCATGCTTGTATTGTTCATTCATCTGGGCGGTCGTATGTAAACGCACAGTGACTTGACAGGTCCATGCAGGCGTCTATAGTTTAGAGTTTAAGTCCATCGGGTATGTGTGTCACCGCTGAAACCGTGTAAACCTAGCGAAGACCGGGAGAGACACCGAGAGCATTGAAATGCGCCGCCGCGCCGATGCGGGCCTATCGTGGAATGCTAGGTGATTCCGTCGACCCTATTTTGGAGCCTACCGACGGCAGAGAGTTGAGGGGATGTTGACCTGGGGGAATGAGAACATGGACGCAATATGGAAAAAACAGGCAAGTCAGGTTGTACGGCGCGGTTGAGCAAGGGACACAAACCAGGGGCGGCCCATGGCGCGCCGATCACGTGGACAGCCCAGTATGTATGAGGGATGTTACATAATCCCTTGCAACAGACACAAGCATGAACGAGTTCGACTCGTTTGCTGAAAACGACAA
Source organism: Coniophora puteana RWD-64-598 SS2 (assembly GCF_000271625.1). Lineage (NCBI taxonomy): Eukaryota > Fungi > Basidiomycota > Agaricomycetes > Boletales > Coniophoraceae > Coniophora > Coniophora puteana. Next base: position 1,776,080 of record NW_006913063.1, read on the forward strand.
CCCTGGCCCCTCTGTTTACCACGCCGAGACGAATGGGTCGTCTGTACCATCAGGCTCCGGCTTGACCCTCAAACTTCCATCTCTCAAGGCGCTCAAGGCCTCGAAAATTTTGAAGAAGAGCAAATCGAAAGGCGCGACCCCAGTCCCTCAAGATGTCAAAGTCGAGAAGGTCCCTCGCCCAGTTAAGCTAAAGCCTCTGAAAGAGGTCTTGACAAAACTCATCATACAAATCAAGAAGTCCGTTCGACCTTGTTCTTTCAGCGTTGTCTTGATCTCATTGTTATTCACAGGAAAGACGACTATGCCTTTTTTCTCCAGCCTGTCCCCGCAGACCAGATCCCGGGCTACGCGGATGTCATCAAACGTCCGATGGATTTTGGAACCGTTTCCACGAAAGTGAGTCGGGGGAAGTATCGTTCTTTGGAGGAATTCACAGTGAGTAACCACGATCATTTCGCGCGATGTGATAAGTGACTATATGCGCTTTTTAGGATGACTTCCGTCTAGTCACCTCGAACGCCAAGACGTTCAATCCACCCGGGACCATCTACCACGCGGAAGCCGACCGCATAGAGACATGGGGTCTCGACCATATCTCCAAAGCAGCGGCCACCGTCATCGAGTACGAGACCGACTGGAACATCGATGTCGAGCAAGATGACGACTCAACCACGCTGAACGTCGACGAAAATGACGCCGAGACCTTGGCGACGGCGCAGACACCGATGGACCTCGAGGGCTCGCCTGCGCCTTCCGTTCAGCAGCAGCAGCAATCCAACAAGCGCGGTCGGGGCAAGAAAATTCCGACCATATCCGAGAGCATCGATTCGGAAGGTCGTCTTCCTGGCTCGAAGGATGGGCTAGCGGCGTTCCCGCCGGGCTCTGATTGGTCGGAGCTCATGCTAGCGTTGAAGCTTCGAGGTACGTTATGCCATTATCACAAGACAAACGCGCCTGACGACGGTGGCACCGATAGGCAAGCGGTACCGAACGAAGAAGGAGCGTTTGAGGATGGAGAAGGGGGGGCCACCTTATACCGCCGAAGGAAGTCTTGACTACCTAGAAGGTACGCCACTTTGCAAATCGAAACGCTTTCATTATCTGAAAGATGACGCCTCCGTAGTTGAGGACCCGTTTTCAATATTATCGGTCTTCGCACCCGAGCCACCGACGCGACCGATATTATGGCCTCTACACCAAATCCCAGATTCACCAGCACCAGTTTTCTACCGCCCCGTCAACATTGCTACCGATCGCCCACTCCCATCCATCTCCCGTCGTCCTCCATCGCCGACCCAACCTTCAGCCCCTACACCTGCTTCTACCGTCCCAGCTACGCGTAAGCGTCGACATTGGACCATTACCCGCGCAGCTCCATCACGTGCTAGGATCAAAGAAAAGGACAAAGAACAGGAGCGCGAGAAAGAGGATGAAGAGTACCAGCTCAGGGAAGCTCTGCCCGCAGACTTCGGCTCATTTGCGGGGCTGACGGAGGAGATGTCGATGAACGCCGACACGACGACCTCCGAGGACGACGTCTTCGCTACTATTCGCGAGTCCATTGAAGATTATGGTTTGCGCAGAAAACGCCCCGAGCTCTCGTCACCAGAAGCAGCAGCTGGGGAAGATAAAGTTCATCAGTCTGATGCCGAGCACTGGCGGGACGAAAATGCGCGCGACGGGTCAGCGTATATCCGAGATCTGGTGTACGGCGGTGTGGATGGGCTGGCGTACGTTCGCAGTCTGGCAGAGTTCGTGCGGCCGCCGTCACCCGACGAGACGTCTCCGCCGGTGAGCTCTTTCGAGTCCCGCATTTGGATTCAGCGCAGCTGATTTTATTTTATTTCTATTAGGTGTCACCTGTCGACGACGCGCAGCTTCCCTTGGGAATGCCCCTCGCCCGCTACGTTGAGGAGACCGTTGTCAATCCCACCACCCACGGGCGCCACGCCGTCCTGCGCGCCGTCGCCGCGCGCCTCGCGCTCCCAGACCCCCATTCCTCGCCCGATCCGAGCCTCACCCTATCTCCCGAACTCGAGCGAGCGCTCGCGAGCGCGCTGAACTCGTCTGGTGCCTGTACACCCGCCCAGCCACTCGTGCTGGACGAGCAGCTTGACCTCGCGGCGCTCATTTACGCACCCGAGGAGCTGTTCATCGCGGAGGACGAGTGGGCCGGGGCGGCGCACAAGCGGCGCAAGACGGAGGAGGCGCTCGAGGGGGAGGCGCACAATGCGATGGAATACCTTGCGTTTGCGATTCAGAGCCACCGGGAGGCACAGGCGCAGGTGGAGTCGAAGGCCGAGGGAGATGCTGGTGCGGGTGCAGGTGCGAGTGTGAATGGGGTGGTGGAGGACTCGTCGGACGTGCTTGAGGCGGCACTGGAGTATTCAGCGGAGGCGATTGAGCAGCTGGTCAGGAAGGGTACCGCGGATGGTGTGGGTGGCCAGCCGAATGGTGTAACGGTGGTTGTCGATAAGCAGGCGTTGAAGCAGGAGGAAGAGGAGGAGGGGGAAGAGGAAGAGGAAGATGCAGATGCTATGGATGTAGATGGGGAGACGAAGCCACAGGTGCAGGCGCAGGTGCTACAAGCTAGCCAGGCCACAAATGGGACCACGACGGCTCCATCTGCCCAGACGGAAGACGCTCTCATACGAAAACTGCGCCTCAACCTACTTGCCCTTGCTAAGCGTGCCCCATTGGACAGGATCACACCTCTGCCTGCGGACAAAATACCGGTCAGCATTCGCCACTGCGTTCCGACGTTATAATACATGACGTAGACAGCGATGATGGTATACGCATTGTTATGTATTGCGCATCGCGGCGACTTGACCAGAAGTACAATTAGATGCAGCTGTTCTACGGCGTTACATATGGACTACATCTGGTGTAGATAGAAGCGAGAGAGCGTATGGCAACCATGGGGAGACAATATTATAAAGACCCTAATAGAAGGGAGACGGGAAGCAAGAGCAGAGCAAGGTCTAGCAGAGCGAACGAAGCAGATGGGTAGCGTTACAGGCAGGTACACGAGGCAATATTGGTTACAAGAGTCGATTTGCGGGAGCCACGAGAGAGTCATATGAGATCGAGAGCGAAGAAATGAAGAAACGAGGGAACAAGGAAATGAAGAATGCATGGTATCACTTGAGAATACACGTGCACTTTCTATGATGGGGTAATGGCTGAATAGTGCATGTGCGGCGGGTGATATCGGATATTGAGAGCGTGCGTCATAGGGCGTGGATGGTATAATGTTGAGTTCGGGTTCAGAGTTCAGATCAATGAAGCAAAAGGCAAGGAGCAAAGAGCAAGGCGATCGATCGTGGTGGATCGAGAAGGCGATCGATATTATTTGCGGCTGTAGAACGTCGTCGAAGCCGGAGTCATGATACAAAGGACATGATGGGTGGTGCTGCCAGGTGCGAGTGCGGGTGGGAATGCGGATGCGAATGCGAGTGTGAATGTGAGTGCGACGATCCATGTCCTGGCCAGTGGTCAGAGACGCGCATCGACGTCACAGACGGAGGAGCAGGCGAGGGCGTTCGATGACGACGCGACTCGCGGTGTCTTGAGGAGCGTTTTTCGGGGACGAACCCCGGAGGCGAGGGTACGTGCGAGGAGCTGTGCCATGGCTGGAGGGACTGGACCACCGGCGGCTGTTGCTGTTCCCAGCTTGACGGCTGGTGCTGGGCAGCCGGAGGTGGTGGTGGCTGCGAGGGTGCGCCCCATGGGAAAGACTGGGTGCTGGGCTGAGGGGCTGGCGTGGGCGAGATGGGAATGGGCCCCGGTCCTTGGACCTGCATGAACATATTCGAATGTAGTGACATACGTCCGTGACCGAAGGGGTCGGCCGACGCCGGCGGGGCAGGGGGTTGTATCTGCGCCTGTGAGACAAGTTGCATGTCGCTCGTCCCGTGCGCGGCGTCGTATGCCTGCGCGTTGCGCACCGCATCGCGGATCCGGTCGCGGAGCTCGCCGAGCTGTTGACCCTGGTACTGGTTGTAGCCCATCGGCCAGCACAGCCTCGTGAGCCAGCTCTCGAGAATCTCAGGCGTCCACTGCACGCCGTTGAGTGTGGTGCCGTGGCGGAGGAGGGCGGCGATGTCGGAGGGGTCCTCCTTCTTGTACCGCACGAGCTTGAGGGCGACGCCCCAGAACGGGGTGACGGCGATGAGCGTGAGGAAGGGCGAGTCGAAGACGGCGTTCATGGAGACATTGTTGGGCTGCTTCGAGTCGTGGTATATCGGGTCATACACCTCTGCATTTGCACTGCAAGATTGTTTAGGTAATGAGTCAACCTGGTTCAGGCGGGTTCTTTCGGGATGACGGGATGACGAGTGTGGCGGACATGGAGTAGAGATACTCACTTTCGGGCAAAGGGGAGGGCAACATCGGGGTCTGCGTTCATCCAGTCAGAGCTAGAAGTCGATACGAGTCAGTTCGATCATGTCGAAGATCGCTGCTTGATTGATAAACCCACCCTATTCTAAAGCGGAGCGCAGTCGCATTGATGCATATTTGAAGCTTCGTCTCAGCGTCGTGGATACCCATCTTGCGCCATTCGTGGCCGAAGGCGCGCCTGATGTAGTCGACGTCGCGGGTTGTCCGCCTTCTGCTCTGCTGGGAGAGGGAGGGGTGGAGGATCATGACGGCTCCACCATGGACGAAGAGCCTGATCTTGCAGCCAAAGACGAGCCTGATCTGCTCGGACATGTCACCAAGGAGGTCGATGAGCATCTCCCTGGTGAGGGGAACTTCGTTGTGGGACGCTGGGGGGCCGACGAGCGACATTGATGCGCCTGGCTGAGAGCTGAACTAGAGATGAAGTCGGTGAAGAGAAAAACGTTGCAGGCACATGGAACTGAACTGACCAACGGAGCCCTTATATGGAGTCAGCAGCTGGCTCGGGCTGGACAGAAACGTAACGACGCGAAATGCTTCCGCCTGTCAGTCAGCCAATTGAGGCAGGGTCAATTTAGTCCGCCTCGCTGCTCCTCGCTGCCTGCCCACACACGACCGTTTCGCCGCCGCGAACTTTGCTTGTTCATTGTGTTTGCTCATAAAAGTGGAAACGCTGTGCGTAGCATCAGACTTCTTAGGCGCTCGTCCCCGCCACAACAGACACTCCTGTTCTTTGTTGTTACTCAGGCTGCTCAAAAGCGGAAGTTCAGTGGGCGTACAATTACATCCAACGCCCTCCTCTCTGCTCTCGAATGTCACAGCATGTCTCAAACGGAATCCAAGACGCCGCGGCCATTAAAGCCATCGACAGCCATTCGGTCCACAGGATAACGTCGGGACAGGTCGTCATTGATCTACAAACAGCTATCAAAGAACTTGTTGAAAACAGCCTTGACGCAGGTGCCACCAATATTGGTATGCTGCACGCTTCTGATGCACACCACCGCCTTCCTGTAACTCATTTACTAACATAGAGGTTCGCTTTCACAACTACGGCCTCAAGTTGATAGAAGTTATCGATAACGGGAGTGGCATTGCCCCGGCCGACTACGACAGCATAGGTAAGTTTAGTGGCACGCATCGAACCTTCGTCATGCTAATGAATAATGATCCTCAGCGCTCAAACACCACACTTCTAAGCTCGCGTCATTTGAGGATCTTTCGACTGTGCTGACGTTTGGCTTTCGTGGAGAAGCCTTGTCGTCACTATGTGCATTGAGCGACGGAGTAACAGTGACGACCGCGACGTCCTCGGAGGCTCCAATGGGTTCCGTGCTGGAGATGGATAGGGCTGGAGAGATTAAGAACAGAAACGGAAAAGTCGCTCGCCAGGTACGGCCGGTCATCTCCCTCGTCTCCGAGACTCCTCCGGGTGCTAAATTTGCTAGAGAGGCACCACCGTCTCTGTCACGGGCCTCTTCAAACCCTTGCCCGTGCGCCGCAAGGAGCTGGAACGCAACATCAAACGAGAGTTTGGAAAAGCTCTGAACCTCTTGAACGCCTACGCTCTCGTTCCGTGCACCAAGGAGAATAGGGGCGTTCGGCTCACCGTGACGAACACGCCGGAGGGAGGGTGCGTGTCCAAAGCGTGTTTCACCTCGACTAACAGTTCATCACCACTTACTTACCGTCGGCTCCCACTCCCAGTCGCAAGGCCGTGCAACTCCGAACAGATGGGGTACCTTCTATCAAGTCATCTGCGACCGCATTATGGGGCTCACGTGCCCTCGACAACGTTGTCGACCTGGAATTGGAGTTCGAAGTCGAGACCGAAAAGGCAGTTTTGAGGAGACAGGTAGCGGATGATCCTGACGCGTAAGTGTGGAGCTGTGGTCATCATCCGCGGCTATCCGACCAAAGAAGTTGACGGTCATTAGATCCGGAACCACGCATGTTCAAGTCCGTGGTCTCATCTCGAAGTTCGCTGTCAACTCAGGGCGGACAACCACGGACAGACAGTTCTTCTTTGTCAATGGGAGACCCTACAACCCTTCCAAGGTACGAACAGGGACGTCATGCAGGGTATGTAGTGGAGTGGTTGACAGTTCTGATGGCAGGTTCAGAAAGCGTTCAATGAGATTTATCGATCCTTCAACGCCAATCAGTCTCCCTTTATTGTCGCCGATTTCATACTCCCAACCCGTGAGTGTCGAAGCCCTACTTTCTCAACGTAGCTCGTGGTTTATGACACATCTTACCGCGTATCGTAGATGCATGCGACATCAACGTTAGCCCGGATAAACGCACGATCTTCTTGCATAGCGAGAACAACCTTCTGGAAGCTCTCAAGGTGAGCACAGCCCGTCGCTGAATTTTGTAAAATTTCGTCAGACTGATTGCATGTATGACATTGTCGACCCTAGATTGCTCTGGAGGAAACCTTCTCTTCGTCAAGGTCTACCTATGATGTCGGTCTCGCAGGGACTCAGACCCTGCACTCGCAGCTTCAGCGTCATGCCCCATCTCTGCCCCAATCTCAACCGCAGTCCTCCAGTGACCGTAGTTCGCCGAGTCTCCCCACCCGCAATGTCCGAGGTGCATCCCCCATTGTCATCGCCGTCAACGACCCGCCCATACCCTCCGCAAGCCTCCCAACAACAGCCGTCGACGTCGGAGATCCACCTACGTCTGTCTCGATGGACCGACGGAACCCTCCGCTCCTAGTTGACGACGCTCACCCTGAGCATGATCATAAACACCGCTCTTCCAGCTCTGCACGCGAGCCCCTATTTCTCCCGGAAGATGCCGACGAGGCACCGAAGACGTCCGATACTTCCGCCAGTGCCACCAACACAAGGCATGCGTCTGGATCGCCGGCTCCGTCGTCGGCCCCGTGTTCGAGGCGACGCACCCGCTCCGAGTTTGAGGCGCCGCCGGGTGCGGATGGGACCAAGGTTGAGGCCGAGACCAAGACCGAGACCGAGTTCGAGATCGAGGCCCAACGGAGAGCGTCGATGCTCACGGAGGGTGTTTGTGACGATTCTAGGCGCTCGGTACCGGCTACGGCAGTGAGTGGGGCCGGGGCGAACGGGCTCGGTCGGCCGGTCGACTCGTCGAGATCGGGCCTTGGTCTCGTTGGTGTCGGGGATGACAATGGTGTCGGGGCCGGGGCTGGGGCCGACGCGGGCGTGGGCGGTCGCCGGAAGGCGAAACCTGTGCAGATGGTGCTGAGCACGCGAAACGCGTCGTGGAATCTCCGCCCCGATGATGATGATGGGGACAGCGGGAGGGCGAAGAAGAAGCCGAGGCTGGAGGAGCAGCAGCGGCCGGCGTTCAAGGTCTCGTTCAGGACGAAGCTCCGAGCGTTCGCTGCTGCGGGGAGCCAGGTTCCGAGTGTAGATGTGGAGGAGGAGGAGGATGAAGGAGAAGAAGAAAGGGGCGGGGATGACGATGAAGAAAAAGAAGAGCAAGCTGACAGAGAAGAAGAACGAGATGAGCTGGATGAAGATGAAGAGATGGAGACTTGTGGACATGCTCAGTCTCGTAGCGCTCATGATGAGAGGGACGATGTTGCACGCCGCGAAGACGTCGCTGCTGCTGGTCTTTCTCGCAAACGTCGGATGATGACAAGCTCTGAGCCTGAGGTCGATCCAACGGACATGATTATCGAAGCTCCTAGCCATGCGTCGTCAGAAGAACATGGACTGCACCCGACTGAAGGCGAGGGCCATGCATACGGTCTTCCTCCAAGCTCAGGCGAACCTTTGGAGGATTGGGAACTTATGAACATTGACAGTCCCCATATCACTCCACAGGATGCTGGGGCTTCTTCGGACGTTGTGGACTTGACCGAGTACGAAGTTATTGATGTCGACCAAGAATCGGTGGTTGGTTCGGAAGACAAAGCCAGCAATATGCCATCGGGTGATGCGACATTCACGATCCGCTTCGACTTGGGACGCATAGCCAGCCGCTGGAATGAGCTTGCCAAGGACGACCCCAGACATGCACTGGTGGACCAATCATCATGGCCCCTAGATGCACCTACACCACAAACCGGTCAAACAGGGGATAGTACTGATTCTGAAGCGGCGGGGCTTGACAAATCCGTGGACGACGCAAAGGCTAGCGCGACGCTTTCGCGTATCATCCGCAAGAGCGACTTTGGTGAAATGGAGATCTTGGGGCAGTTCAACCTCGGCTTCATCGTCGCCCGACGACGAGCGTTGGCTTCGGATGCCCTGCCAGGGGGTGATGTTGATGGTGGCGGTGGCGATCCGGCGAGCGCCGCTAGCGCGGGCAGCCTGGATGATCTGTTCATTGTCGATCAGCATGCCGCTGATGAGAAGTACAACTTCGAGACGCTGCAGCAGACGACGAATATCCAGTCGCAGAAGCTGTTCAGGTGTGTCACGATGAGCGGATAATTTTTCTCATTCCGAAATGACAGCGATGCTGATACGTGATGCAGGCCCCAGCCGCTTGAGCTTACAGCCGCTGACGAGCTGCTTGCGATGGAGAATATCGACGTGCTTCGACAGAATGGGTTCGAGGTTGACCATATTGAGGACCCGGAAGCCGCGAGCGGCTCGAGGCTTTGTCTGGTTGCTCAGCCCGTGAGCAAGAGCACGGTGTTTGACATGCGAGGTAAGGGTCTAAAATTGAGAACCGATGCTGAACACGCAACTCACGTATTTTTGACACTTCGTCTACCACCGTTGACTACTGCACGCATCACGATCTCATAAATCTGTCCATCGACCCGCCTTTAATTAAAACTGTCATCCAACCGTCAACGGCACCCCTCTCTTCATTTCGGGCGCACGCTGGCTCCGACTCCGATCCCTGTCCTGTCACGCCCTGCACCCGTAAATGGAATTGGAAACGGATGCGGAAACCAAAACCAAAATCAAAAACAGACCTGGAGGAGATCATCCACCTGATGCAGGATCGGCCAAAGGGGACGATGGTACGCTGCTCCAAGGCGCGCGCGATGTTCGCGATGCGTGCCTGCAGGAAGAGCATCATGGTCGGCAAGCCGCTCACGCAGGCGCAAATGACTACCGTACGTTATGGATCGGCCATCTCCTAATGTTGATGATCGTTCTCAAGCTAGGGCTCTTGAATTATGTGCAGGTTGTACGGCATATGGGGACGATGGATCAGCCCTGGAACTGCCCGCACGGACGGCCGACGATGCGGCACCTTGTTGATGTTGTTGCTCACCGTCGCGAGGCGCATCGGGAGAAGCAGACGGTGAAGTCGAAGATGGGGTGTCAGGCTAGGCCTATTCAGTGGGGAGCGTTCATGGGATCTGAAGCTGTGGTGCCCTTCTGAGCGAAACGAGGACGCGATCTATCAGACAGGGAAATCTGGAAATAGTATATGTTTCAATTATCTAATGACTTGCCATAAAGAAGTTATACTGATCGCCGTGCATACAAACATAGACTGTGGATCCTAGAGACATGATGGTGCACCGTTGCCAGCCTGCATGCTACTAGGAGGCGTAGATCAGGGTTCCACACCCGCAAGAACTGTGGTGCCTATCCACACTGATAGCGAGTGTGTGGAACGAAACAGAGCAACGGAGAGGTTGTTGGGTGTCCGTGAAGGCTATCTTGATAATTGGCCTGGGAAGTTCATGGCACTGCCCTGCGATGCCACAGGGACTGCGTGCGGGTTTGGGGGGCTGTTTGAAGCTGTTTGATCGTCCATGACCAGCGAAGGAATACCCCGGGTCGACATCTGGGCGGCCTAAATCTGAGCATGGTAGGAACGTCCCGACAAGTCACCGGACCTTGGCCCGGTGGTCATGTAAGAGCATGTAAGTATGCCTCGACGCGTGGGATGGGAGACAGTGCGTGGATCGTGGAGCTGACCTTGGCAGATAACGGATAGTGTTGCGTTCATCTTCTACTTGGTGCTTTGAAGATGTCCATACACGCGGTGAAACGCGAGCAGGCGAACCTGACTTGGGACAACAGGTGCGTCAAGGACCCTACCTAACGTGTCGAACCTCTGGCACTCAAGCTACGTTCTCAACATTTCACATGTGAAACAACGGCAGCATCCCGCCCGCAATCACCATCGACTCGGGCGACACCGTCTCCTTCGACTGCCTCGACGCATCCAACGGGCAGCTCACCGCATCGTCGACCGCAGCCGACGTCGTGCGCATGGTCTTCTCGCAGTGCGACCAGGTGAACGGGCCCGTGTTCGTGCGCGGCGCGCGGCCGGGCGACACGCTGCAGGTCGACGTGCTCGAGCTGCAGCCGGGCGCGTGGGGCTGGACGGCGATCATCCCTGGCTTTGGGCTCCTCGCGGACGATCCAGAGTTCCAAGAGGCAGCGTTGAAGATCTGGGACCTCGAGAGGGACCTGGAGGAGGGGGTTACGACGTTCCGTGAGCGCGTCGACCTCGGTGTTGGTGCTGCAGGGAGCGCGCTCGAGCGGATCCGCGTGCCGATACGCCCCTTCTGCGGCGAGATGGGTGTCGCGCGCCGCGAGCAGGGCGCGTTTTCGACGATTCCGCCTTATCATACCGGCGGAAATATGGACACGCGCCATCTGACGCGGGGTTCGACCCTTTTCCTCCCTGTTGAAGTTGAGGGTGGATTGTTCTCCGTTGGGGTGAGTGTTTTCGCTGACATAGCAAGCTGCTGGCGCGTCTATTCGCGCCGGCAGGACCGATATCGTCTCCCGAGGGTTTACATGATTGAGCATGGCGTTCCATATCTCACCACTGACATATGAAACTGACTGAGCGACTATCGCACATAGGATGGTCATGCTGCTCAAGGAGATGGCGGTGAGTCACCCATGTTGACGATGCCCGACTCGGGCGTTTCGGTCTGACTAAACAAACAAACATATGCTTTCGAAATGGGTCAACAATCGCGTTTCGATCGTCCGCCATGACGCTACCACGATGCCATGACATCCAAACACAAAATCTTTGAAAGAGGTGGCTGGTGAGTTTCCTCGGGTTTAACTTCTATCCCCGTTTGCCTGGGGCACAGCACAAGTCTGATTATCGCAAATCTCTGAGCTATCTAACTTTGTCTGCCGCTACAGGAACCGCGATCGAAACGTCAATGAAGGTTAAGGTACGGCTGACGGTGCGCAAAGATAAGCCGTATGTCAACACCCCACACTTTGTGAGTCGGACCGCGGAAAGAGGCGCCGAGATGGGGTATTATACGACTACGGGCGTTGATCCGGGTAAACCGATGACCACGCGCTGCCCTTTGCACCCGCGCTGACTCAGTCGTCGCGCGTGACGTTGAAATTGCAGATGTTCGTGAAGCTGCGCGATCGGCGGTGCGAAACATGATCAGCTTCCTGGCGGCGGAGCACGGGCTCGATCGGAGGGAGGCGTATATGCTCTGCAGCGTCGCGGGAGATCTGCGTATGCACGAGGTGGTGGGTCCCTGCTTTTTTCAAATCTGGTTTTCTGTTTGGCACGGCGACGCGATCGGTCGCGCACCGAGCTACACCGATGACGGAGACCAACGTGTGCTGACGGACGGACATATATGTGTGCTACATAGGTCGATATGCCCCATTATCTGGTACGTCGCGCTGCGTGCCCAAAGGGTCTTGATGCAATAACATGCTCTAATGGCAACGCATCACCTGCAGATTGGGATGATGATGCCCGAGTCGGTCCTCAGTGGACACTAGAAATGATTTTTCAGAGCGCGCTTGTTGAAGCGACGACCGCCATGGTTCGTCATAGGGAATGCTATGTATGCTCTAGATCTGATAAAGGCGCTGCTGCGGATAGAGGGTATTGATGGGTAGAGGCAATGAGCACCGAAGTCACTGGGAGATAAGTGGGATGGCAGCGAGAAGCAGGGCATCCGAGAATGCGGGGGCTGTGGGGCTTAATTATTATGACCACGTAAGCAGGAGCCGAGGCAGTTCTTGGTGCTTCGATTGATGTTCGAGAGCCTATGTGCCACGTGAAGGAATATGTCTCGAGTCTGAAGTGGTCAGATGCGAGAAGAAGTGTCAGGTGTGCTGTAACACTCGGACGAAAAGCGGGGAAGAGAATTGGGCTTAGTGATCCCGGGGCAGTCGCTGTCTAACGCGAACAGCGAGGTGAGGCGTGTCCGGATAAGGAAAAGCGCTGGCGTCGGATGCGATCTCACTAAGAGATCTGGACTTGACATTGGCTATGTTACCATGGCCTAAGTAGCGCATCGCCCCTACCCTTTCTTGTCCCCGTCCCGCCATCTTTTCATCTTCCTCCTCCCCCAGCCACATCATCCCAACCACCATGACCTCCATCGACGTCGTCACAAGACACAGAAGTCGCTCTTCTCTCGAGAAGAACGACAATAATGACGACGCCTGGTCCCTCCTCTTCAGACCACCTCCCAACGAGACAGAGGAGGAGAAGCGCGAGCGCCTCATACAGCAACAGGAAGCCCTCCGCATATCCCGCGAAATAGACGAGAGCATCCTCGAATCCAAGAAGACATGGGAGAAGAAAAAGAAGGCTATCAAAGTGCTCCTCCTAGGTACGTCTCCGCCTTCGTCGCCTTCGTCCTCACCCCCTCACCGGCGTTCATCCGCTCTCCGTCAACACAGGCCAGGCAGAGTCGGGCAAATCAACGATGCTTAGAAGTGCGTCCTCTCTTTTCCTCCCATTCTTCCTTCTCACATTGTAACCTATGGCTACCCCAGATTTCCAAATGGCGTTCAATCCCTCTTACTTCGAGGGCGAGAGATCTGTATGGAGAACCATCATCCAGCTCAATCTCATCGGGTGTGTTCCACGCATATATCCACTTAAATTTCGTACTGAACACTCCACAGCTCCGTCAAGAAGCTGCTCACAATCTTGGACGAAGAGCTCGACCTCCAGAGTGCACGTTCGCCCAAATCAGCCAGTAACTACGCGTCAACATCCTCAGCTCCCCCACCCCCACCTCCCGTGGAACAGGGTCCCCTGACTGATTACCACCGGAGGATACGGCTACGCCTCCTGCCCCTGCTATCTATGGAGACCAATCTCACGCGGCAGCTCCTCCCAGAGAACTTCGATCCCAGCCGTGTGCCCGAACTCTGCGTCCGCGCGGGCAGCGCTTGGAAGTCCGTCCTCCAGCGAGTCACGGGTTCAGGACAAAATTCAGACCAGGACCCGGACAACCCGAGACCCAGTGGACACCGCCGACCGAACACGGTCGACGCGCGCAACAAGGACGACCCTACGCTGGTGCTCGCCGCCTCCTGCGCAGACATCGTTTCATTATGGCAAGACGCCGCCGTCAAGCAAGTGCTGGATCAGAGGGGTATTCGCATGGAAGACCAGCCCGGGTTGTGAGTAACACTGCATTATTCCTTGTCTTTGGACATTGGTCCTCAAACGCCGGCGCATCACAGCTTCCTGGATGATACCGCGAGGGTGGCGACGGCGGACTACGAACCCACGGAAGGTCGGCATCAGAGGTTTTGTTGTCACCGGCCGTCTTATCTCACCGACGCTGTTCTACAACAACAGATGACATTGTGCGTGCCCGGCTGCGGACATTTGGCGTGGAGGAGCACCGGTTCGTAACGGACAATGGTGCGTTGGGTCTGTGTCCATCATCAGTGCTTCACGTTCGCAGCGCCGTGTATCTGACGCTTGTCCCCCATCAGGCTCAGAGTGGTATATCTACGATGTAGGCGGTAGTCGGAATATGGTGAGTGTTTACATGTCCCGGTGACATCGCCGTACGCACGACCCAATGGACTGATGCGGGATTGACAGCGTCCTCAATGGGTGCCCTACTTTGATGACGGTGAGTGTCGTCACGGACAGCCCCCGATGTCCGCCTATTCATTCACTCGCAATTGGCAGTCCAATCGATTATCTTCCTTGCGCCACTTGCGTTCAATCAGACACTCGATGAGGACCGCAACGTTAACCGACTGGTACGTTCCCCCCCATCTCTACTTCTTTTGATGAGCTCACGTCACTCATCGCCACCGCACTACTCACTCGGATCGACTACTCTGCTTCTTCGTCCGCATTCATAGGAGGACTCGATACTGCTTTGGAAAGATGTCTGCAGGAACCCACTTATGGCACGTGCCCACATCATCTTATTCCTGAACAAGGTTAGTCTTGTTTCTGTTTCGTTCCGTTGGGCCAGCTGCCTCCGGCTCGAGCATCCGTCATCTGCCGTCGCTAAGGAGAACTTTGGGATGGATCTCCTGCGCCGTGACGGGTGGATGAAACCCTATCCTGTCTTCTGTCTGGTTCCCGGATTTCCCGATCTGACGCTGACTTGTTCCACTTTCTTTTCGTGTCCGTTCTTTATCGCGCCGCTACACGTTTCGTGTCTCGGATCATTGTCGGGTGTGTTTGGACGTTGGTTCGTGTAGATGGACATCCTGGACAAGACGCTCGCGGCTGGCATCCAGGTCAAGACGTACGTCCCGAGCTACGGTTCGGCGCCAAACGACGTGCCTCATGTCACAAAGTGTAAGTCGTCTGCTTGATTTCCCTGCGCCGCCGCGTGTCGCTAGCACCGCCGGTGCCTGCTTTGGTCATGGGATTGAGCTGACGGTGGTTTTCTGTTCATTTGATGTGATGTAGATTTCAAGGACAAGTTCAAGGCATACCATGTACGCGGCTTCTATCGTAAACCTCCGAGCTCCGTGCTGATCATTTCCCGCGTGCCTTTGCACGTTCTCGCACTATGCAGAAACGACTTTCGCCGAAACCGCGTTCATTCTTCTGCCACGAGACGTCTGCAATCGATACACAGGCGACGCAAGCCGTGCTGGTCGGGGGTGCGTTTTGATCCAACTGTTTTGGAGCGAACGTTCTGGCTGATCGATGATGCCTTGCCCCCGTTTTCGCTCGTTCGGTTGTCCATTTGTGCAGTACGGGAGGGTATCCTGCGTAACCACCTCGAGAAGCTGAACGTCATCTAAGCTCGCGCTATGTCATGATGACAAACGAACGCAATTTCGAGTCGCCCATCTTCAAGCCCGCGCCCTCAGACACATCACCGGACAATCGCACAGCACCTCATCTCCCGCTTCTATCCTCAGACACCTCACAGCATGATATCCTCTCACGATCGGCGCACCGCCACGCTTCATCCATCCATCCATCCGCCCACCCGTCTCATGACTCTCATCCATCTATTTCCTCACTCATGCACCTACCTCAACGACCATCGTTTGTTGTTGTTCTAATATTATGCAACACCTTGTATCTGGCTTATCTATTTGGTCGCCTCGTTTTCTTGTATATGACGTTCCCTATTAGCTGAACCGGATAATGGCGCAGAGCAGACCGGCGTGCGGGCCGCATTGCTGGATGCTGTACATACTTAGACGATTGGGATATAAGAGGAGAAGAGGGCTTGTCAGTGGCCTGGGGCTGGGGCTGGGGCTGGGGCTGGGGCTATGGTGCCGATGGTGTAGGAGGATGCACATATGTGGACACAGGTGGACAGTAATGCGTATAATGTTTGGACGTTTAGATCTCCTTACGTTTTTTTTTTGGATCGATTGACTGTATGTATTCTCGCTCACGCCCAACTCGACTCGGTATATGTTATAATCACCGCTTAAGATAGCTAGCCATAGCCACTGAGTATTATCTATCATCGCTTCTCTTCTCTTCTTGCCTGTTTCGTGTTATCTCGTTTCGTTTTCCTTTGTTTTATATGTCTTATCATTCTTATGACTAGCACGTTGCATATACGATCAACATCATTGCGTTCCGAGTCTATCCCTTGTTCTCTTCGAGGATCATACGGTAGTAAGTATGAACACGCTGGGTTACCTCCCCCACGACCCTCGAATCATAACACCGATGCATCTACCATAGCCTTTGCTGTGACGTCACTGTCGTCTCGGAATCCGAGGTGATCACACACAGAAATCATGATGAACAAAGCGTCTGGCAGGGCACGGCACCTGCCTGTGATTTCTCAGACTGCTAAGATACTTTCCGAAACGTCCCCACGACGGCGTATTGTTTACAGCCCGATCGAGTGGCTTCGAGTTGTTCCGTCGATCTGCATAATGGAACGTATTTCAAACCCGGGTGGCGCGACTGAACAGGTGAGCCGTATATGTATGCGGATATCATAATGAAGCTTGAAGTCGCTCCATTGCAAAGGCCTGTTCCGTTTGACTCAGCTGAGATGCCGCTGCCGCTACCGCGGTCTAGTGCATGCCTTTCATGGAGTGCCTTGGACGAGAACGCGAAATTCTAGACTGGTTGAAGGCAGGTGTTATGGGTGCTTGTTCGAATTCTCGCCAGGTCTAGGTCCAGGTATAGATATCAGCATACGTACATGGCAAGGACTGTTTATACAAACAACGTAGGCGCTAGCGCTACCCGTGGTTTGCAATCAGTGATAGATGGAGCGCAACGAGGGATGCTCAGACGCACGTTCGTGATGCTGCGAAGGAATTCCTGATGCATAGATAGCCTGGGATCTATACGTGTTTATCTATATTCGAGATTAGCACAAGATCAATATACACCGGGCGAGACAATGGTTCGCTGTGACCGATGCTCACAGTTCCATGCATTGTTGTTCAGTTTGAAAGCGATAACGTCCCCAGGGAGATAGTCTGGCGGCACCCTGATGTGCACAGCGTGTCGACGAGGGCCACGATCGGTGTACCCCGCTGCGTTGGATGAGTAAAGATGAGTAACCTCATTCACGTCCTTGATGTGAGTCGAGCGCGCACTGCACGTACGCGCGCCATCCGATCGCGGACCAGCTCTTACCTCTCATGGCATCGGGAAACCCGCTGCGCACAGGAAAGGCCTACAATAACACTGATAGATCAGATGGCGCTGGCGTAAGTTCAAAAGGATAAATCGTCCGTGGACGTACACTTTGTGTACGCTGCAAGAGCTAATATTAGCCCGCTCGAGCGCACGATCGCCAACGCTTTTGGCGATTAACCTCACTTTCCCGAGCCAGGCCCAAGGCCGACTCCCGAGGGACCAAGGTGTGCCGGCGGCAAATTTTCCGCGATCCGCCGGAGCGGACGGCGCGAGCGAGCCGAATTCCAGGGAGACTGGAAACCCCGTCGCGCCGGACAACGTGAGTTGGCGGGGCAGTTGCGATGCAAGGGCGACACCGAGGCAACGCCTTTACATAACGCATACATAACATGTCCTGGGTGATCGGGGATTGACACGGTGTAACCGAGACTCCTGGAAGGCGACTCCCGGGGGGGGGGGGGGTTGGATCAACAAATTTGAGAGAGAGATATGAGGATGACGCTTCCATCGCGACCGTACTAACGTGGAGGCGGTCCGAGTGGGGACTCAGAGCTGTTGACCAGACTATGTCGCACGATGATGGGGGCGAATGCCAGAGCATTGTAGCTGACTTTGGACATGCTGCTTTTGCCTTTTGAGCTATAATGCAAAGGCGATGATTCAATGAAAAGTTGCATCGATTAACGGGTTATACATACTTGAAACGTGCAGATCATCCTGAGCGGCTTCACCCTTCGTAGCGTGTGGCGCTACCCAACGTTCCCAAACGCTATTACGAATTAAGACACGTGGATAACCCTTCGGAACGAGACGATGAGGTGGCCATGGGCCATGGCTATGTAGCGTGGTGAGAAGTCAAAGTCAGTTGGTACGTTCCAAAGTCGCGTGGTCTTCACTGCACGGAGACGAGGAGTGCTGGTGGACCATGTGCGTGAGGAGGAGCAGCGTCATTCTCATCTCGGCAGGATCACAAGTGAGAGCATCAACACACGAACGCTTGTTCAACGGATCTACCGTTTGTGAGGTGGGCGATGTTCCTGCCAGATGTGCCCTGAAACGCGAATCTTGGGAGCTCGAACTGTACAACTGCCATGAAAAGGAGTGCAATTATAGTAGGAGTCCGAATCGCACTCACTTCGGTAGGTACCACGTTGTTGGACTGGTGCAAAGAGTATGAAAATCAAGCTGCCTATTGTATGAGAGTTTCATGAGAGAGTTGCACCAAGCGATGCTCCGCGTGTGGCATTGTACTTAGGGATGGTCCGTGCAGCTTGTGTTGATCGATCTTGAAACGTTCGCAAGCTAGAAATAGACTGGAGATGAATGTTCGCATCCCTTCAGTGAAGAAGGGACCCAGCTATGGTTAGTGATAGTCGTGTATAGTCATGATGCAAGATGATGTCGATGAGGTCACCACGAACGCTCGATGGCGAGCTTCGACGTAAACCTTGTATAAGCCAGATGCAAGCGTGCAGTCGTTAGGCCGCCCAAGTCCGATACGCCCAGCGGCCGCGTCGGACCGCCACGGAAATGCGGCGGAGCCGGCCGATAGTGATCGGGAAGGATCGGGTTTTGCAGCTTTATGAGAGCGTAGCAACGAGACTCTCATCGTTTGCTTTTGTCTGCAGCATAGACGTGCTTGCTGTGGTCACTGGTGAGAGTCAGAGACACGGCGGGCAGCACCTGGAAGGTTTTAGAGTGATGACATCCCAGACTTCTCGGAGCTCGCGCAAGACGTTCCCTCGGTGCGGGGTGGAACTCGGTGGAACCAGGCTGCCTTTTGGGGAAGGTGGGCTGACCTACTGGCGGACTGGCGAACAAACGTCTGAATCACATCAACATGGTAAGAGTCTAGTTGTGCTGACAAAATTCCGGTCAAAATCGTTCAATAGAGGTCCTTGTTGAGAGAGAAAGAGAGCTGAGAAAGTGCACAAGCGTGTTGGAAGCCTGGCCCGTCGGACTGCACTTGTGATCCCGGGAAAAGGAGAGTGTGAGTGAGCGTCATAAGCCGGTTTATTGCCGATGGTCGGGCTCCAAAATAGTTTATCTGATAAGTCCCTTGGCGAGGCCATTTTCTGTCCTCGCACCACTCATCTCCATCTCCCGGTCGGCTCATTCTTTTGGGGCTTCGGTCTCCCTCCTCTTCCTTGCCTTTCCCCACCATGTCGACCTCAACATTACCTTCACCATCGACCGCATCGACCTCAACACAACCCAAGACTGTCGCTGTTTTCGGAGGGTCTTACGGCGGTAAGCATATTTAATTACCTATTTTGTTAATAAAGTCAAAGTTCACGGGTGCTCAACTTGACTGTTTCCGTCCCCGCCCGCCCGTTTGGTGACAGGTTACCGAGCCGCGAAGCTTCTTGCCCATGGCCTTCCAGAGGGATGGAGAGTAGTCCTTGTTGATAGAAACTCGTACGTTGTCCGCTTGCTGTGATGTCGACGTGTCTTACTAAGCGCCCGCCCCCTGCAGACACTTTAATCGTAAGTTGCCTTCGTCCTGCATGTCCGACCTCTTACGAATAACGACGCTCATACCACTGCTTTTCCATCTAAAGATGTCTATAGTTTGCCTCGCTTCGCTGTCCTACCCGGGCACGAACATAAAGCATGTGCGTCTGCTCACACGATCATCCATTCAACAAAAACCTAATTTTGGCGTCTGTCTAAAGTTATCCCCTACGACCCCGTCTTTGATAAATCCCAACTACTTTCCGCTCCTTCCCCCGCCTCGAGCACTCCCTCGCTCGCTGGACATGACAACATCCGGCTACACGCCAACATCACCGAAATGGGCCCGGACCACGTCCACCTCAGCCGCGCATTCCCCGAGTACGGACTAGACACCAAACTTAATTTCGACTACGCAATATATGCTCTGGGGGCGCATCTCCCCGCCCCTATAGATCTGTGGGGTCCCATAGAGGAACACCCCGGGAAGGATATTCCTGCATCTCCACCCATGTCGTATTCAGGCATGAAGACGGATAGTGTCAGCTGGCTACAAAAGGCTCAGAAGCGTGTGGAGTGCGCTCATAACATCTTGGTCGTTGGAGGAGGCGCACTTGGTATTCGTGAGTCAACCGATATCTGGAGTCACTGGGTCTTGCTAACTGTCACCCGTCGTCGGCGCCAGAGTTCGCGTCGGACATCGCACACCTCCACCCGAACAAGACCGTCACGCTTCTGCACTCACGTCGACAGCTCCTTCCTCGCTTCGACCCATCATTGCATGACGAAGGTACGTGTCCACTCCAGCTCCGCTAACATAACGTCACAGCTGACGAAATCTCCGTGCAGTCTTGCAGAGCCTCGAGAACCTCGGCGTCGACGTCATGCTCGGCGAGCGACTTGACATGCAGTCCGTCTCCGCTCCTCCAATCGCCTCCAAGCCAGGCGAGCTCCCCATTCGCATGGTCCGCACCCAGTCAGGGCGCGAGATCCGGACTGACCTCCTGGTGGGTATTCATACCGTCATCCATGTGACCTAGCATCTCATCGAGCTCTATGTTCTATAGCTCCTGTGTACTGGCCAAATTCCAAACACGGGCCTCCTCGCGGCCATGGATTCCGATACGGTGTTGTCGGACAGCAAGATGGCGCGTGTGCTACCCACGATGCAGCTTGACACGTCGCCCTTCGGTGTCGACGGTGAAGCGGGCGGGCCTGTAGACATTGAAGAGGATGGAGTGATGGTGACGCAGACGGAGACGCGCTACCCACACATCTTCGCGATTGGCGACTGTGCGGACGCGTTCGGTGCGATCAATGCGGGCCACACGGCGTACTACCAGGGCGAGGTCGCCGCACGGAACATTCTGCGACTCATCCGGCGACGCGAGGGACTGTCTAGCGGTAGCGATGAGTTGGACGATGACGTACTCGAAGCGTACGCACCTGGTGCACCTGCTATCAAGGTTTCGCTCGGCTTGGTGAGTGCATCTAACATATGACTTAAACGTCTTTCGCATTGCTAATGACTTTTTCCCCTTCGTGCTTTCTGCTCAGACCCGCGCCGTGTACGAAGTCGACGGTGTCGTCGGCGTCAAAGACGACGGCGCTGACGATCTCAACGCCGCTATCATGTGGTCATCGATGGGCTTCAAGAATCCCACCGATGAGGACATGCTGAGATAACATCTAGCCTCGCTATCCGCATTTCAACCCCGGTTCACTTGACAGTGCTTTCAATCTGGGTTGACTTCTGGCGAGAATCCGTGATCCACAGAAGGCGCTCGTACACATGGACCATGGTTCGGCTCCGTAAGACTTGACTTTGTTTGGCGACGTGCTCCTACGGCTTACGGTCATGTCCTGTGTTGATGCGCTTGTGTGTAGCTACGGAATGCAATCGAACTTTGAGGATTACGATCAAGGGATGCCGCTGAGTCCTACGAAGTTGGTATTTGAGATGGTTTACGGGATGTGAAATTCAAGTGTTTCGAGCTTATCTGCATCCGAAGGTCAGTCCGGCGCAGCGTCAGCGTCAGCTTATCTTTCCATTCTCCAGGGCGAAGCCAAAACAACTTGAATGAACACATGATATCGAGAAGTCAATGGTGCGCGTTTGCGCCCTCCGAAGGTCGGTTGAAGACGAAACCCCCTCTCATCCTTTACATACTATGCCATCGGTCGGATAACAGAGACGGTGAGCGCCAATCGCGATGTTGCATATACTGCGCTCATAGGCGGATTACTCCAGCAAGTGGCGAATATGGCGCACGAAGGAATCTCTTGGGTGAAATCTATACGTACGGTGCCGCAGCGGTGCCGCTGTATCGTTGCTGCGGTGCTTGGGCTGCAGCCCGTTCTCTGGGCCTTTCTTTACGGGGATCGAGAAGGTCTCACAACTGAAAACTCTGGTCCACGCGAACGAGGCTCGAGGGTCTAGTAGGGTCTAGTGCGAGCTGAATTTGCATTGGTAGTGCAAAGGGATATCGGGACCTGCCAAAACGGGACCTTTGAATTGAAGCTTGAACTTGAAGCTTGAGGCCGCAGTCGCTAGCTAGGGGTTTTCGCTCCTCCTGTACCTCGACCACCGCTCACGCGCACGATATCCTGATCTTTGTTCTTTTTTCCCCCTTCTTTGATAACCCTAGT
The DNA here is from genome assembly GCF_000271625.1 of Coniophora puteana RWD-64-598 SS2. Taxonomy (NCBI): domain Eukaryota; kingdom Fungi; phylum Basidiomycota; class Agaricomycetes; order Boletales; family Coniophoraceae; genus Coniophora; species Coniophora puteana. The sequence continues at coordinate 1,798,346 of NW_006913063.1, forward strand.
CTACTTTGTGCAGCCGTTTTACACGTGTCGCTGTGTTCTTTTGACGATGTGTAAATCCTGCCCTGCCCACTCGGCTGTGGGGTTGGGCTGCCGTGTCTCGTTATTTTGTCCCTTCGTCCTTTCTCTGCGACTGCCACTTGCCGCGCAAGCGTTTTGATGGCATCCCCTTCAGTTCCGCAGGGGCGTGGTGTGTTATTTTGTCCGTATCTCGGTTTCTTGGTCTCCCGTTTCGTACGCACATACTTATGATGCAACATCTTCCAGATGCACAGTTCGCTTTTCACATCTTCGCGTCACTGGTGACAGCTCTACGACTCGCCATTCGGCTTCGCGCACGTCGTTTCTGGTGGGAGGATGCTGCCGCCGCACTAGCGCTGGCGGCTTCGGTGGTCTCTGGCGTCGCTCTGTGGCTCAACTTCTCTCATTTGGGTGCGTTCAACCAAGAGTGAATGGTGCACTTCCCTGCCCGCCTCCCGCTGATGATGACCGCACTTGAGATTGTACGGATGAATGCCCAGCGAAGAATCCCCGTGTTATCGGCACGTGGATTGCACTATCCATACACCCGCTGGCTCTATGGTCCACCCGCCTCAGCATCCTCCTATCCATTCTCCGTTTCGTGCCTCCGGGTCGGCTATGCAACGTCGCTCGAGCATCCTTGGTTCTGTTTGTAGCCATGTGGGCGACAAATACCATTTTGACAGTAACCACCTGCGCCTCACATGCGGACTGGGAGACACGTGCTCCGGGGTTGTGCCCATTGGATGCAGGGATCGCTATCGTGGAGCTCATAAGTAAGCATTGCTCTACGCCTTATCGGTTTCAGACCCGGAGGTTCACTCTGACTGTCCCTGGTGTTTTGTTTTTTCAGCTGATATTTCCGGCGATGTGATCCTGGTGTTTTTGCCTCTGCGACTCTTATGGCGCACGCGTCTTCAAGTTCATCTCCGCGTCCTTACCCGCACCGTTTTTGCTATGAGCATATTGAGCTCTGCTGTAAGCATCGCGCATACGGTTTTTCTTATCCCTACGGCATCGTTTGCATCAGCTCTTACGGTCGAGCTACAGGTGTGTACACAGCTCATTTTTCCCAGCGCTGCTCGCTTATGAGACAGCGCCATTGTGCAGCTGTGCGTTTCTCTGATCGTATGCAACCTACTCGTCATTGTAACATTTGTGTACCGCTACTTATGGGGTAGTGACATCGAAGAGACTCTATCGAGTACGCAGTTGAGCGTTCTGACCACGATCGACCTCGAGTCCTCGATCTCTTGGCCGGAAACACCTCCGCCTGAAGATATCTGTACGCGGTCATATGATAATCGCTTTGAAGTGAAGTAGATCCTGGAGTAATATTTTTCTCTTTTTATTGCATGGAGTAGTGTTCTCCATTGTCTTCACTGACATGAGCATTGATCAATACGAGATAGGCCACACTGTATCGATAAAATAGATTATTCTAGACAGACATCTACATTGTATCTATCGTATGTTCAACACTTAGGCTTTGAATAATCAAAACTAGTGAAAGACGAGAGATGCTTGGCTGTAGCACACCGGGGCCCTACCACTGGTACTCGGTACATTGTCAAAGTTAAGGGAATCGAAGGGCCGAGGCTGTCGATATTGGTTTCAGACCTGTTATTTATCTCGAACGCTGACGACACCTGTTTTTCTCGGTCTCTGATAACCTCTGATGCGTTGTCCGACGTCGATCTCGGCGAAAACCACATTTTACTGAGTGTTCACTGGTGGGGGCAACCACAACTCCGGTAGATGCCACCATTGCACCGCCCACTTGTTTTTGGCAACTCAGTATGCCGTGTCTGGCACGTATGCTGTTATTTGTCTGCGACTTCATCTCACTTCTCAATATTTTGAACCTTTGATGACCTCCTCTGCGGTCCTGCCGGAATATACAACACTCTTTTGTTTGTGTCTCATCTTCTCGGGCTCTATGTCACTATAAACCTTGTGACGTTCCAGATCTACAGTGGGCTTTCATGATTCGCCGCTTTGGTGACGGCTCTCCGACTCGTCATTCGGTTTCGCGCACGTCACTTCTGGTGGGAGGATGTTGCCCCCGCCGTAGCGATGGCAATTTCTGCGGGAAATGCAGCTGTTCGTCAAATTGGTCGTGTGAAACCTCCTCGTCATCGTCACTTTCTTGTTCCGCTGCTTTAGGGGTAGTGTGATGTCGAGGATGCGCTGCACAACGCAGATAAACCCGTTTCCTCGGACGACGGTCGATCTAAAGCCGCCATTAATTCCCCTGGCTATCGACCCCTGCGAAGCCGGTAAATTTCTGCATGTGGCTATGCGACCGTCATGTTGAAAGGAAGTAAAAGTTGGTGTATTACTTTGTTTTAATTGGGCTTTTCTTTGTCAAAAGGCCCATGGACGCTTATGGGTGACTGAGCTACTCATTACCTTCTTATATACTTAATCTTCTCTTTTCATGGTACGATCATAGTCTCCTTTTTGCAGCCGTTTTACACGTGTCGCTGCGTTCTTTTGACGTAGTACGATCATTCGATACACGTTCAATACACGAATTTGTCTTGTATAAATAGAGCAATTGCGCCTTTGTATCTGCACTATACTGCGAAGCACCTGTGTACAAGTATAACCGTAGAGTAGACAAGGGCCCCCCGATCCATTTTATTCCAGAGCCCAAGAACATCCCAAGCCAACCGAAACCCAGACAGACTGAACACCAACCAAGCACGCCAAAATCTACTGAGTGAAGCCCGAAATGTCCGCGTTGGTGATCGCGCCGTCCTCGCCCCCGCTGGTGGTCAGGTCGGACCAGTCCCAGGTACCGGTGCACGAGCCGGAGCCGCAGTCGACGGCGACCATCTCGGCGGTGCTCTCTACCGCGACGGTGGTGGCGCCGCCGGTGAAGCTGATGCCCTGTGGGATGCGCGTAGCAGTGTTAGATGTTGAGTTTGGAACATATAAAGGGCGGAGGAGACTCACAGAGAAGGTGGTGCCAGTGCCGGGTGTGCCGACGGAATCGGGGTAGCTCTGTCGGGTGTGGGTGGTTAGTATGGTGACGAACTGTTATGAAGTGTTTAGTTGTACCTGAGTGATCAGGACACCGTACTTGGTGATACCCGTAGCCTTGTTGTTCTAGCGAGGAGTTGATCGGTCAGAGATGCGAGTAAGGTGCTCTTTTGTAGACAGATACTCACAGAGTAGGTAACGCTGGAGACAGAGCTATCCGTGGCGTCGGCGTCGCTCTTGATGCGGAGGGCCTGCTGCCTGAAGGTGGTGCATAAACATTGAATCCGTCAAAGCCGCGCTAATAGGCTGTAGCTTACGAGTTTGTCACAGTGTTGCCGGATATGACGACGTCGGAAACGGTCTTGTCAGACGAGATGGAGCCCTGGAGAAGCAAGTTTCGTGATCAACACCGGTACGTGAGGAAAAGTGAAGATTTGTGTAACTTACGATAGAGATACCGTGTCCATCAGCACAGCTGTTGTCGGAGAACGTGATGTTCGAGCCGCTGTTGATGGCCAGGCAGTCATCCTGGTTGATAACGGTGCTGTGTAGTTTCGTTAAACATAGTATACTAGTGGGACTATAATGGTGTTTACCTCTTCGTGATCAGGAGGTCGCTGCCAGCGACGTCGAAGCCGTCGGTGTTGGCACCTGAAGTAAAATGAATGCATTGTGCGCTCAGTGAAATCTAGTCTCGTACCAGCAGGGTCGCTTCCACTAGCACTATTCGCGGCATTGCCTTGAGCTGGAATATTCGTGTGTCAAATGAGGTCTCCGTTCATAGAACATTCATACTCACAGTTGTCGACAGTGATATCGGACAGGGTCAAAGGGCCAGTGTTGCTCACGGAGAAACACTGCGCTGGGGAGTTGACGACGTACACGTCCTGACCGAGGAATTGTTTATGAGATCTATTGCATTTAAATTGGGATCCACAGCCTACGCACGGTCATGGTGCCCGAAATTTCAACCTTCATCATCGGGTGTGGTTTGGTGACACCACCATCGGTACCTTCGCCGTCCTGTGAAGTGTCAATGCTGAAATAAAAAGAGGCGCTCGTTGAAGGCGCGTACCCAGTAGTAGGGTCCTCCACCGTCGAACCTGTAGCCGTTACCGTTGACTTAAGACTAGGTGTTAGTATAAGTATGTGGAAGGAGCTGAGATAGCTAACATGTAATGTCATCGCCCCTATCTAATGCGTCAGTATTGGGTGAACGTTGGTATAGTGGAATGTATCAACTTTACTTCGAACAGAGGGCCACTCCAAGTTTCGTTGCCAAAAGCGATGTCCCCATCTAGGAGGACGAACTCAGTTAGCCATCTGCGGAGAGAATAGTGGTACTGAACGCGTACTGATATTGACTGTAGTGCCTGACAGGAGCGACAAGGTGAACGTTTCTCCCGCAGGGACCGTGAACGAGTTGACGTTGACGGTCGTGCACTCGACCGCGTCGGTAACATCGTCGAGCGAGGAAATGGTACCCGTACAGTCGCTGCTCGCAGGTGCGGCGACGACGTAGGGAACGAGAAGAGCGAGGACGGTCCAGGGCAGCATTGCGAAGTAAAGGTGAGACGGTTTCGTTGAGTAGTAGTTGTGGTGAACGACTGGCTGAACGTATGCCAAGAGCTACGCCTTTTATACGTCTTGGCGGTCCGGCGGGTGCACTCGGAGGATGTAAAGGTCGTTGTGTTGGTTGGACTTTGGAAGTGCGCTGGATGCTGTCGCGTTCAGCAGAAGGGTCCGGATTCGCGAGCGCGTTTCGCGTCTCTGTGAGCGGCCCGGGCATTGTCCGTTCATGTTCCCAAGAGTGTCACCCACGGAGAGATAAAATCAGAACAAAAGAACAGGAACACTTCAGGCGTGTTCAGGCTCGCATTGCGGTAGGGCCAGCGAGGCAGGTCAGAGTTTAGTGAACGAGGAGCGCATCAGGGTGTGACTGCGGAATTAGCACATATGCGGACGCATATAGTCCTGGAATTAGCAGTGAGTTGGTGTATTTTTGGGCGCTCTCACATTGTTGAGGCAACATTATATTCAACAGGGGCCCGAGCGTGGCGCGGTCCCGGAAAATGACAGGGAAGAGTGCAACAAGTACTCACGGTACGCTTGTCTAACGAAGATCCACATCGTTGGGGTCGGTTTCTGGGAAAGTATAGGCGTTTATGCGAGGTAAGTTTGTCCTCATGGCATCGTGGATGCCCTACCAGTTTAGCTGGCTTTAGTGCCACTGATGAAAATTGTACGGGCCGCGCGGCTCGGTGCCATCCCACTGGTCAGTACAGGCTGACCACAACCTCCTCAGTGGCATCTCGAGGCACATGTTGCATGAAGTCAATACTTACATGTATCCAGGCAGCTTCTGGTACCTGAAATGTAAAGTGCGGTTGTTGTTCGACGATACACCTAGAAGGCGCCGACCACTTGGGAGGATTCGAAAGTGCGAAAATCGGCACCATTGTCACCATGAAGGACCAGAAGATCGACGCACGCCGCTATGGCAGCTCAAATTCTTGGTTTTGAAGAGTAGTTTTGTCAGAGCACATAGACATTGAGCTGAGCGGGAGTGAAGTCTAAGGTAGATGCTGGACTTGGTCGAACACAACATACTAGTGGGAGAAACTTGTGTCCGAAGCGCCGATGAGTCGGACTTTGAGGCAATCGGGGTCGACCGGTGGGGGCGGTCATGCGATCGGCGCAAATTGCCGCAAAGTTACCCCGCACTTTATCATGTTCATCCCGAACTCGAGCTATTCCCTCGACTGCGGTAGCCACCATCATCGATCATCCCGCTTTTTTCGCTGTAGGACACACAAACTACGGGCGTTGGGCCCTGCTAAATCGTGGTTGCGGGCCAAGATAACTACTCGGCCATCGGGCAACAAGACCGGAGGGATGCATGCGTCATACCGGCAATACCGGTAGCAGTGCTCAAGCGTTCATAGCCGGCGGAATCCCCACCTGTCATATTCACCGTCGGGTCTGTGTGTCGCTGGCCTCTATCTCTCCTTGACCCATCTCTCCCTAGAGCCTCATCAAAGTCCATGCATCACACCTCGCTTTATCCTCCTCTCCCCCCATATAACGCGGCCAACGCACACCACTTCACTCTCGCTCGACCAGATCAGGAGCAATGGCCCGAGTTTACCATACACATTGACGCCTCCACGGGCGAGGAACGCACGTTCAAACAGTTCAAGGAACGTGTCTTGGACGCTGCAACTTCTTTAGATGCTATCGGCATAAAACGCGAAGCTGGACACGTCGTCGGCATGCTGAGCGAGAATTGTCTTGTGCGTTCATCTTCATCTCCTTCGCTCCGGCTACACCGGGCTCTCACCTTCCCGACAATGTGCTGAATAGGCCTTCACGTCAGGACTACATGGTCTTGTTCCACGCTCTCCTCGTGCTCACTGTGCCCTCGTCGCTTTTGTCGTCATACGCGACCCCACGGGAGCTGTCGCATGCTGTGCAGCTCACTGGTCCCACACACGTCTTCACGAGCCCAGGACTCGTTCGAAAAGCTCAGGAAGCTGGCGTGCCCAAGGACTGTATCTTTATTATGGGCGAATCTGGGAAAGATGGGTATGTGAGCTTGGGCGAGCTGATCAAGCAGGCGCATAGCAAAGGCATCCCTCGGACGCCTGTGCGTGAGGCCAACAAAGACACGATTGCGTACTTCATCTTTTCCAGTGGAACGAGCGGACTGCCGAAAGGTGCGTGTTGTCCGGGGAACGTTGGTTTCTTCCCGTACAAACTCAGATGATGCTGATGTTGAGACTTTCTTAGCTGTGATGCTCTCTCACGGAAACCTGTGCGCGCTGGTCATGCACAATTCGGTCTCGGCGCAGGAGCACGCTAAGGTGTTGCCGGTATGTTTCTCCGACTCTGTGATGAAGATACTATGACCAACTTCATGATCATATGCAACGCGTCAATAGCCGCCCCCAGCCACTCCAAATGCTACGCTTATCCCGCTGCCACTCCACCACGCAATGGGACTGATGGTGGTCAACGTGATCGGTCTCCTGGCACCATCTACGATCGTCATCCTCTCCCAATGGGACATCAATGCGTGGTTCGATACCATTGAGAAGTACGTTGCGTCTTGTATTTCCTCAATAACACTAGTGACTAACGGTCCAATATCATCAGATACCGCGTCCAGAACCTCTACCTCGTCCCTTCCCTCCTGCACCAGGTAGCCCACCACAAGCGCTTCGAGACCACCGACTTCAGCTCGGTCCAGCGCTTCGGCAGCGGCGCAGCGGCGCTCCCCACCTCACTCGCGAACAAGATCAAGCGGCGCATCTCCGCCCTCGAACGCGTTGGCTCAGGTGCGCTTTCCGCTCTTCTTCCGTATCCGATCATACCTGCCAAATGACTTATCCCACCCCTCGCATAGCATACGGCATGTCCGAAGCGACCATCAGCATCACCGTCACGCCGCAACCCGGCGCGCTCGACGGGCGCGTCAAAGACATCCAGGGATCGGTCGGGATCCTCGTTCCCGGCACCGAAGCGCGCATCGTGCGAGTGCCTTCTGAAGGGGACGAGTCCGCCTCAGGCGCGTCGGGCGATCCGGCTGCGGGGTGGGACGGTGACGGCCCGGGCCCTATGTGTGGGCCCAACGAGCCGGGCGAGTTGTGGGTGCGCGGGCCGCACGTCGCGCTGGGGTATTATAAGAACGAGAAGGCGACGAGGGAGACGTTTGTGAATGGGTGGCTGCGGACGGGCGATTTGATGCGGATTAGTGAGGATGGTGTGGTTTAGTGCGTCCCTCTGATTATGGGCTCGTGTGTGGGTTTGTTGACAAGATATGCATAATGGTAACTTCCGTGGACCCGCAGCTTCGAAGACCGAGCGAAGGTATGCGTCTGTCCCCACCTCATCCCATCTTGCGCGTCCGTTGCTAACCCGTGTCCGCCCCCTTTCCTCTCCTCAGGACACCCTCAAAATCTCCGGCATGCAAGTCTCCCCGCGCGAAATCGAGGACACGCTCCTCGCGCACCCCGAGGGGCTGCTCAGCGACGTCACCGTCTCGGGCGTGCGCGGCGGCCGCACCGCGGACGAGAAGGTGCCTCGTGCATGGGTCGTGCTCTCGCCTGCGGGCCGCCGGCTCGTCGCGGATGTCACCAAGGGGGTCGCGAAGGAGCTCGGGCGCGCGGCGGCCAAGGTGGACAGGGAGGCTGGTAGAGAGGTGGGCGAGAAGGAGATCGTGCAGAGGCTGGAGGCGTGGACGAGGGAGGCGCTTAGTCGGTACAAGTGGTTGAGGGGTGGGGTGGGGATTGTTGATCAGGTGGGTTGTCCCCTTTGCCTTCTTGATTATTAGACGATTCTGATGGCGTGCTGCTGTAGATACCCAAGTCGCCGACCGGGAAGGTGCTGCGCCGTGTTCTTGTTGAGGCGTACGAGAAGGAGATGGACAAAGAGCAGCTCGTTTACAAGGCGAAGCTGTAAGACCTTGTGACATACCCTCATGTACACGCATTAGAGACATCGGCTTCAAGCCCACACGATGATACAAACGACCATGCGATGTATACCATTAACCTTATTATTTGGCGACAATATCAAACGAAACCGAGACCACTGGCATGGTTAGAGACACGGTTCCATTGCATTTACGTACACCTTGATATACTGGTACATGGTCGTGATAGGTCGTACCAAAGTCGGATGAATGTCCGAGTACGATCAGTACCGGTACCGCGTCGAGTAGTCTAGAAACACTGTCAAGCAAATGAAGGAGGGGAAGAAAGCAGCAGAAACGTACCCTTGGGGGAGACGACCAGACCTCTGCCCTTGGAAGCACCGCGATAAACAGTCTCAATGATGTCAATTAGCTATGAGAGGTATGAGCAAGGTCTCGAGGAGAATCAAGGATGCTGACCTCTTGTTTATTGTCCATAGCCCAATTACTATGCAGGTGCGGATTGGGTGATGTTCAGCAACATGTATGGGCAGACGGGAGGAAGGAACGTACATCTTATTGTTATTACCAGTACCCAGATCAATCATGATATGCTTGTTCCTGTAGTGAGAGGGATGAATACCAGGCGAAAGAGAGAGCAGGGTCACAGGACGCACCGATAGAAGAACATGACCGTGCATGGGTCGTACAACTCGTACATCTGCAGTCGCAACGCAAGCCCCGCCCGCCGCCACCCAGTCAGCTATGCCCGTTCTCAGTAACACCCGAGCACGCACCTTTGTGAAGTCAGGCACCTCGGAGATATCGACGAGGTAGACGACGGCAAAGTTCTGGATCTTCTCGGAGACGGAGTAGAGTGTCTCGTCCATCGTCATGCACTGCGCGTCCCAGTCGTGCCCGAACCGGAGGACGACGATGCGGTCTTCTTCGGAGAGGATGGCTTGATCGACGTGCCAGCCGGTGGGGAGATGAGGGAGGAAGTAGGACATGGAGGAGGTCTAGAGGAGAGTGGGTGGTCGTTACAGGATTACGGCGCTGTATGCGCTTGAGACGAGACCGCGAGGAGGCGATAGCTAGCGGCCAATAAACCCGTTCCCACGGTCCGAAGTTTGCGGGCCAGGTTCATCGCACTTGACCTCTTTTCGCTTGCCTTCGATGTGCATCCATTGCGACCCGCCGTATGACGCAGCTTGCAGGTTTATCGAACCTTCCATCCTCTGTAATTATCTCCCTTTTTTGTCTTCTGTCCGATCCAAGAACGTTGAACCGCTGGGCCTACTTTTGAATGCACTTGATCCCCGAACGGCCGAGAAAGAGGCATGGTTTTCATCGTTAGGCTGCTCTGGTTGGCTAGCCACTCTATGAGGTAGATCCACCAACTATATGCGTATGTATACGTCGGCCACCGACGGATGTCACGGAGCGTCAGGCGGTCCGCGCGGCCCACCAGTGCCACCACAGTACGGAACAGATGCATCAAACCGAAGTACAAATGTGTATGTCACTCAACCCTCGTCTTCTAAGAATCTTAAAATAACAATACTGTTCTCAAGAAACCTCCCAGGTAGACCATCGTGAGGACGTGGCGCATTACAAGCGAAATGGCAGCATGAGGTGCATGTCAGACGCGGTGCTTGTCTTTAACGTCGCGTTAACAGAGATCCCTGCAAGCAAATCCTTAACGACTGTGCTAACCCCACGTTCGAGAACAAGCGTTCAAGCTTCTTTCCCCACATCATCTTTCGCTGTCGGTGCTCGTGACGCGCGGGGAACAAACGCATAGAAGCTTGTTGGAACTCGTACCTGGCTCATGAGAAGAACACAGTCCGAAGAGCCGCGGGGTTGCTCTCGCCATGACAGCTTCATTTTCATCAAAGAAATGCATTCGTGGAAGGGTACGAAGAATATACGGTGGAGCTCGTCGTTCTCACTACGCAAGGTTTCTGATCTTGAAAGACACACTCGGCAGCGAAAGGCAAACGCACACTATACGCAACGCTCTTTATTCAATCTCGGCTATTCTCGTGTCTTTTCCTAGGACGTGGACGTGGAATTCAACCATTCCTCGTCTCTACCATTTACCCATATTATCCCGGGCCGCTGGACTGGTTCCAGGTACAAAAGGTACTCCCAATGATCCGGGAAGACCCCAGCGAAGCTAGCTTCCCTCGTTCGCTACCATCACCTCCTCTTTCCGAGTCTTATCCAGTCATGCTAGCTTGGACCGCTCTCGTGGCGCTTGTGCCTTACGTCCTCGCAGCGCCTGCTTCGAGCGATTGCACGGGCACAATCTCTTCGCTCGATGACGTCGCCGATGCGGTTCAATGTACGACTGTCAACATCAACTCCTTTACGGTCCCTGCGGGCGAGACATTCAGCTTGTCGCTCCTACAAGGAACTACCGTCAACATGCGTAAGTTTTCGATTAAATGGTCGGATTGTTTCATACGTTGATGTTTGATCGACAGAGGGCAATGTCGCATTTGGGAATGAGACGTGGTCGGGACCGCTTTTCGAAGTCACGTAAGAGTGTGTTCAAGTTTGAACCAAATGAAAGCTGACCTTGGTGTGTAGAGGTGATGATATTACATGTGAGCGAGTTTCCGCTCGCGTTCAGGCTTCTTCCTTGACGTCTCGTTGAAATCCAGTTAATGGGAACGACTACATCTTTGATGGTGGAGGACCATTCTACTGGGTACGCTTTCCTATTCTGTACTTGTGACTTCCGCGCTCACTCGCAACGAAACCTCACAGGATGGTCTGGGTACGAACGGTGGTGTCACCAAGCCTCACCCTATGATGAAGGTTGAGATCTCGGGAACCATGACAGTATGTTTTCCCGTTATTTCTCTCGGGTACCAACGTAATGTTACTATCAAGGACGTGCATGTCGTCAACTCACCTGCTCAATGCTTCTCTGTGTCCAACCCTGCTGCCTTGACGATGTCTGGCACTATTGTCGATAACTGTACGTTTCCGTGTCCGGATCACTATCGTGTCTTACGCGTCTTTTGCTGCGTCAAGCCCAAGGCAACCTGCCTAACAGTAAGAGTAACGGTACTGCTGCCGGTAGGTCTTTGTCAAGTGCGACTCGATCGACACAGAGGGGCCGTCCTGATTCGTACAAAAGGCCACAATACCGATGGATTTGATGTCTCTGCGAATGACTTGACCATCACGAACAGGTGCATGATTATGAGCTTACCTTCCCTAAGTGCTGACTTTGCTTATCCTCATAATTCAGCACCGTCATCAACCAGGTAAGCATAAACCGCCTTTTGGTCCTCATAGTGACTTAGTGAGGGTTGCTTCACAGGATGATTGCCTGGCCATCAATAGAGGGACGAACCTTGTATTCTCGAATAACTACTGTGCCACTGGCCACGGTATCTCCATCGTGAGCCATCCATTCTCCGCGTTCTCACTATCCCTATTTACGTTGTTTCAAGGGTTCGATCACTTCTAACGTCATTGTATCTGGAGTCGTCATTTCCGGAAACACATGCTACAACACGTACGTCCAGTGCAGTTGCGTACGATAACGTGAATCAGGCTGAATGTTCCTCCAGGCAACAAGGTTTCCGTATCAAGACCGATGCCGCTGCTACCAACAGCACTGTATCCAATGTGACTTACTCGGTGAGCGAGAAGTCTGATAAGATACCAAGAGGTTTCCTAATTCACGAATCTAGAACAACAAGGCAACTGGTGTTTATGACTATGGCGTTCTCATGACTCAGGTTCGTTGAGATCCTGTATAACGTTTATTTGTATTGCTTACCGTGAGTCAAAAAGAGCTACCCCGCGTCGTTCGGAACCCCTGGAAATGGCGTCAACATAACCGTGAGTCGTAAACGTGCTATTGTCGTGCGAGCATCCGCTAATGATTGATGTAGGACATAAGCTTTACTGGAGGTGCTACTACGATTGAAACCAACAGCAGTGCCACCATGGTGGCAGTCGATTGTGGCGAGGGCTCGTGTGACGGCACTTGGGATTGGTCGGGCCTCACTGTTAGCGGCGGAAAGACGGGCGCTATTGACAATTGTACCGTCATCACTGGATTCACTCAGTAGATGTAGTCAGAAGTTATTTTGTAAGTTCCTGTATACTCACGTACCGAGACCTTGTTTGGTGTTTCGTGGGCCCCGAGGTCGTCTGGAGAGCTTTAAGAGGGATTGATTTAAATATATGATGTTGTTAAAGTGAGCGTTTACTATATTGCGCCCACAAATGCATATATCTCCCATCAACTCGAAAGATTGTGACCCTAAAGCGCAATACAGTACCCGAAGCCTGTACATGCATACTATACGGTGAATAGCTTCAGCTACATCTTTAAAAAGTGGATATTAAGTACTTATTATCGCATGTGGTTGATTACTGTAAGACCAGCTACGTGTTTCTTCACTACCCGAGGCATTCCACCGCTACCTTTTCATCGCACCCCATGGTTCCTACTTGGCGAGAGATGAAACCATACTAGCTCTAGCTATGGTCGGAAGCTGATAGAGCATGTCTGATGGTGTACGAGCATGCTTGATAAAGCTGAGCGTGCTATCTGCAGAATTGTCTCGGGAGTGCATGGGCTTCGACTGATGTCCACGAAAACTGAGCAAAAGGCGCGGCGCGAGTAGGTATCCTTGTAAACTAGCGAGTATGGCGCCGAAGGATGTCATATTCTCCTGCATTTCGGTGAGAGATAACCAAAAGATTGGGATATTGACATAGGCACGCGCTTACCTGGCTTGAATAACCGGATGCGATGATGATAGTGTCACACCCTACTGCACTGCACTCGGAACAATCAGATGAAGTCTACGTATTAGGAATAAACGTACACTGCAAAGTAAACGATGCTTTGCTCCATGAGCAGCTTTATCCAAGCGTTCACCGACCAGATTCCAATGTTCTTTCTCCGCTCTGCAGCATGTCTGTAATATCCTCCCAGGGCTAGAGACAGTAACAGAGCTTCGAAAACTACTCGCGGAACCCTCGTCATACTGACGAATGTCTTATAGTTCCATAAGTTAGACTCAACACAAAGTCGCATCAGCTGAAGGCTCTCATCCTCCTCTACATGTATTCTGTAAGTATTCGAGTAGTTAGGACATGTGACACGGCTGTACCAACCTTTATTCTCAGATGCAGGAATATATCCGACGATGTTAACCACGATAACGCCAATGAACGCGACAAGAATAAGCGCGAGGATTGGTTTGGATTTGGGGAACATGGCGTGAATTCGGAACACCATTATCGCTACCAGAGGCGGATGAGAAGACGCAGAGGGAGATGTATAACAAGCATACCATCGCTTGCAATGTATACGATGCAGTTTGACCAAGAATAGAACTGGCTGAGGCCAGTACCTGTACCGTCAAACGGGTCAGCCCTGTAAGTTATGGAAACTAGTGCCATGACACGCACAGCTAACAAGACATTAAGACACCCATTCAGGGATACAGTATACCAAATGAAACCAAACGCTCCGCGTACCTCTGAATGACAATATAGGGTAGAAAACTCGGCAGGAGATGATTAAAGGTGTACTTACCATAGTGGATAATGGAAAGGTGGTAGCAACTGGTGATGAAAACCGGTTACGAAGATGAACACTTTTCAAATAAGCGATCCTTACTTATGACTGCGCAGCTAGTGACGATGTCGGCCCACGGAATAGAATCCACAGAGTTAAGCTACTCACAAGATAATTACGATGGAAAGGTATCGACACTAAGATAGTTTAGCAAAGGAAGAGGAGTGTATTGATGCAACGCACAACGAGATAAAGCCATGTCACGAGCGTGAAATTTCGGCTCTGGCGGATCCGATTGGCAATTTACATACTTCGACACGGTGATCGCAACAAATGCTCACCCATACGCGATCCGTCTGCGAAGTATCAGCATGAAGGAGCATCAAGGTGTTAAGACATGCGACAAACCTCCCTGCCTAAGGTAAGCGCTATTCAAATACTATCAGTAGCACAGTCAATGTCTGTTGTCATTGAACTTACACCAGTCGTAGATAACAATGGCTGCTATCGTCGCTGAGAGGAAGCCTTGAGGGTTCTCGTTCTAACCTTTATGCGCCCATTACATACCTATACAATAGCTACTTTGCTGGTATGCAATGATCGTGTCGTTTACCTGAGAAAGTGTCGTTGACATGATGTGTTAGCGTAGTAGATATGGAGAGGCGAGGATGACCGAGGGAACCTCAAGGGGAGAGATAACCGAACCAGCGACCAGATATACAATCCAGAGTTATCAGGCCGGGACTATGCCATATCCGAAGCATGCTGGTAAATCAAGAAGCTGTATCAAGATTAGTGTTTCGAGGGCTCACATGATAAAGCTGATCTCTGGTGTGGGTACTCGGCGTTCATTTATAAATATGCTGAAACCATAAACCGAGCCCAATGAACCTGGATCATTGATGATAAATCGTTCATCCATCGGTACCAACTTGACTGTCATAGATTGAACATCAGACAGGTGAATACACAAGTTTGGGCGCTGAATATGAGCGCGATGCGTGGATGATTTTCTTTTCCCTAGGAGTTAAGTGAGGTCTCCAAGCATTGCGATCAAGCATGTCGGGTGGTCCGTCCGCAGGCAATGATAGTGCCTGTCCAAAACTAGAACTAACATAGATAAAGAGCTCCTGACGTGAGCTAGCCGTGGAGAATCAACCAAAAGTTTCAGATGGTAGCTTATCTGCACCAAGAGGTGTCGTGCGCCCGTCACAGTCTTGTGCGATCTGGATGGTGGCCGAAGAGGGCATACTATGAATGAGCTGGAGCCACCACCAAGCATGTTCTGCCCTCCACCTGTCTGCTGTCAC
Source organism: Coniophora puteana RWD-64-598 SS2 (assembly GCF_000271625.1). Taxonomy (NCBI): domain Eukaryota; kingdom Fungi; phylum Basidiomycota; class Agaricomycetes; order Boletales; family Coniophoraceae; genus Coniophora; species Coniophora puteana. Next base: position 1,813,635 of record NW_006913063.1, read on the forward strand.
GCTACACCAAAATGAGGGTGGCGAACATCATCTCCAGCGCTTCGAGGACCGTTGCTCTGGGCTTGTATCGGTTTGGACGTGAGAGGGAGACGCTGCACAGTGCACATGTCAAGCGCATATATCCGGTCGGAGTTTGAACGTTCAGTTGAAGTTTTGCTGCCTCGGGTTTCATTAAATTTCAACTTGGCTTGGCCGCCTAGCACTACGCAGAATGACTAGCTTACGTAGGGTCTGCCTGGGGGAGACCACTTAGCCTTGTACACATGGAAGACCGGAGCACCCTGGACTTGGTGCGTGGAACTGTAGGGAATCGCGTAGTCGGCGGAGTTAGGACCTGGCGAGACCTGCTATACTGATCTTTGGAGCATACGAGCACCTTTCTGGAGGACTTGTCCCTGACATTCCGACGTCGAGCTCTAGTAGTATGTCTGTGAGATTTTTCAACGTAGTCGTGATCCCCCTGACGCTTTTGACTTGTCTGCTGTAGGCCTGCTCTTCTACGTACCTATAGCAGAGTGAGGTGGGACTCGGATGCGCTTGTTGCAGATACGTCATCGAGATGTTGCTCGGCTCAATACCGGCCCGCTTGGGCCGCTGCGACGTTAGACACCGTCGTAAACCCACCTTCACAGACTTCTATGAATTCAATGCTTTTCGTGAGTCCATCTGACTATCTGACACGTCAGCTTGCTCTATCAGAAGTCAACAGGTAGCTCGAGGTCGTAGAAACAGCCTTTCCTTCAGTTAGGATATTTGACGCTACAACGTTGACATAGAATCCAAGTTCGATTTTTTCAGGCATTGCATGCCGTTCGTCATCTCTCTTCAAGCCTGCAGCCCGATTCCGGCAAAACTGTACCCGCACGCCTAGCGTCCCGTCGATCGGTAGGTGTGCTGGGGTCACGGGGTTCACGTTCAGCTAGGTCCGACATAATAATTAGTAGAGTAGCGCCGCGCGGTGCGCAGCATGGCCCGCTAGTACTACCGTGTAATGGACAGTTGAATGACAGTCTTCATTGCAAAGAAGTGGGGTACAACTACATCGAGTACAGTAAGTATTTAGCGCGCGGAGCCGTTAAGCAACTAGATCAAGCCTGAGTGTAACGTTGCTAACGAGCAAGTGCAACTCAGACGGGTCAAGACCTTGACAGTCGCAGGTTGACTGATGTTAGAAAAGACCTAAGCACTCGGCTTGGAGGCATCCACTATTCTGACAAGAGGAATAGCATATTACCGTGACCAGTCACTAGTCATTAGTCAACTATGCTTCACTGATAAAGAATATCGAAAGGGATATCATTAGATTGCGCATACTGCATTGAACTTACCCGGTATACAAGTGCGGTGAGCCATGGTGTCCGCACGGAGTCCCATAGACAGGACAGGGAAGAGAGATATTAAAGCATACACGTTTGGCCCCTGCGTGCACGTCGAATTCAATCATCGCTAAATGTGTACTACGTGAAGATAAGAGGAGCCCAAAGACCTCGGCCTCATCGCGTTGGGGGATATCTGAGCTTCAAAAACAAAATTGAAATGGTAATAAGCGTGCACGGTATTTCAGGCGGAGCACCAATTATCACGTGATTTGCGCAAATGCCAGTTTTTGGCGGGCGACTCGGTAACACGAAGTTGATCTAAGACCCACTACCTCCGGTAGCGGGAATATCGTGGAACTTTGTAGCTTCTGAGCTCACCCTGAGTATCTATGGACAAGGACATCATGGAAAAGCAAGGCGCCCTTTAACGTTGCTTCTACACGATGCTTCGCATCTGATGATCAGGTCATATCTACAATAAAACCGAAGTTACACCTCGCGCAGGACGGTCCGCTGCCACATGCGTCGGTCTTTTGTCTCCAGGCGGTCGACGGACCCAAGCTTAATGTGTTGATTGCTTTACACGGTCACCCCTCAAGCATATACTCCCGGGCCGCTCAAGTCATATAAAATGCTATTCAAGCCGGAGAATCCTTGTGAATATTTCTCGCTCTCGACGTCTCACCTAACCATGATTACTTGGACCGCACTCGTAGCACTGGTTCCATTCGTCGCTGCTGCCCCAGCATCCAGCGATTGTACCGGCACGATCTCTTCGCTCGACGACGTCGCCGACGCAGTTCAGTGCACGACTGTCAACGTCAATTCGTTCACAGTCCCGGCTGGCGAGACTCTCAGCTTGTCGCTACTCCAGGGCACTACAGTCAACATACGTGAGTTCTTGGATGTCTATAGAAGTGGCAAGATGATCTTACAGTACATCGGGGGACTCAGAGGGTAACATCGCGTTTGGAAATCAAACATGGGATGGCCCGCTCTTTGAAGTGAAGTGAGTCCGCTTCCTTAGATTCCCGAGTATGACTCGTTGACATTCGTCCCTAGAGGCGACGATATTACATGTAAGTGAAATTTAGTAGAGATACTTCCAGAATTGACGTACAACGGCTTCAATGAAGTTAACGGAAACAACTACATATTCGATGGAGGAGGACCCTTCTACTGGGTATGATCAAGTCCCATGTGTCCTCCTTCACCATTTAACTGTAATCTTGACAGGACGGTCTGGGCGGAAGTGGCGGTAATACAAAGCCCGATCCTATGATGAAAATCGAGATGTCGGGCACCGTGACAGTGCGTTCATCCGACATATTGCCTCAGCTCTCACGCCCTTTACCCTCCATCAGAACGTGAAGGTCATTAATTCCCCAGAACGATGCTTCTCCGTCGATCCCCCAGCGGCCTTGTTGATGTCAGGCATAACGGTTGACAACTGTAGGTTTCCAACAAAACAAACATCGAGGCGTCTAATATATCTTTCCCTCGCCTTGTTCAGCGCAAGGAAACCAGCCAAATAGCCAGAGTGACGGCAAAGTCGCTGGTATGTATCTGTTGCATCCAGATTTGGGACGCAATGAACCTGAACTCTTTCTGAAGGTCACAACACCGACGGTTTCGATGTTTCGGGAGACGATATCACCATCACAAAGAGGTGCGTCATATGAGTAACTGACCGTGCGGTGCTCGGCGTTGATGTCATTCCGTTGAATCCAGCACGGTAATCAATCAGGTATGTGTCAGCACAAGGCGCGATTATGTCGCGCTCAAGAGTCTAATTATTCAGGATGATTGCCTCGCCATCAATAGGGGAAACAACATTGTGTTTTCAGATAATTACTGTGCGACTGGGCATGGGATATCGATTGTGAGCGCCTTGAATCTGTTACAGAGTCTGGTCGTTCATCCTAGTCTTCAGGGATCAATAAATTCTAACACAGTCGTGTCTGGAATGGAATCGTCATCTTTGGTAATACCTGTGAGGGAACGTGAGTCCAGGGTATCATTTGCTCTCACCGTGCAATACCTGACCGCCTTCTCAGTCAGCAAGCGTTCCGCATTAAGACCGATGCTGCCGCGACGAACAGTTCTGTTTCCAATGTGACATATTCGGTGAGTAAAACGCACACTCTCGGACTTTAGAAAATGACTTTGCTTTCGCTATCAGAATAACAAGGCGACTGGTATCTACGATTATGGCGTCCTCATAACACAGGTCCGTCCGTCTTGCGTCGGCCTATCTAGCATTATAATCATATACAACAGAGCTACCCCTCGTCATTTGGGACACCGGGCACCGGTGTCATCATTTCAGTAAGTCAATTGGTATGGAGTACCTATAATAATGCTCATGGCGTCCTCATAGGATATCAACTTCACGGGTGGCGCCACCACCGTCGAAACGGACAGCAATGCCACTATGGTTGCCATCGATTGCGGTGAAGGCTCATGCACTGGTACCTGGGACTGGTCCGAATTGACCGCCAGCGGCGGAAAAACCGGGGCCATTGATAACTGCACAGTCATCAGTGGGTTTACTCAGTAAGATTAGGTTGTGGTTCAGTTTTCATGTACGCAATGTGTACCGCAAAGCACGGGATAGTATATGATGCTCACTTTTGCTCATAGATTAAGTCAGTACGGTACCAATGCAAAGATTATATACCACTTGACGTCATCAGTGGAGGCGTTCTTGGCGTGCTAGGTGCTGCTTGGTTTTAACTTGTTTCGTTTCTTTACGTAGCTCGCAGAAGTCATTCTGTGATCACTGTGACATTTGAGCTTTATGTAAGGTTTTTGAGGCATCCTTTTCAACGATACATCAGTCATGCAAGCAAACCTCTTGGGGAAACGCGACTTCAAGCTCCTTCAATCGTGACCATACATAGTACATACAGTATGGAGCGTTGACGCGTTGACGGCTAACACCGGTTAACATTAACCGAACGTTGGCCGGCCCTACCTCTGATCAGGGTTTCAAGCGCACGCCCTAGCTTTTGCTCCGGAGTGGATCCCAATATTCGACACCACATCCGGATCATGACCGCAGCCATGACTTCAGCCAGCGCGCCCTTATGAAACATCTGAACAGATTTTTAAGACTTAAAAGCCACCAGGTTCGATGATGACGGCGCCTGCAGACCCCTCCAACTTGCTTTGCTTTCCCATTTCCGCTATGCGCGAAAACTCTAAACTCACCCTCTCTAACCTCTTTAGTGTAGAGGACATGGTCTGTGTCGTAACTGGTGGCGGTACAGGTATTGGCCTCATGATCACTCAAGCGTTTGCCAACAATGGAGCGAGGGTGTACATAACCTCTCGACGACAAGACGCTTTGGAGCAGGCCGCCCAAAGGTGGGGTTCTTCCCTTAGCCATCCTAAGGGCAGAATCGTTCCTATCGCTTGTGATGTTACATCCAAGGAGTCCATTCAGCACCTCGTTATGGAGGTTGGGAAGCATGAGAGTCACGTTGACGTGCTTGTAAACAACGCAGGTTACGCAGGCGATGAGCTGAACACCGACAAAGGCGACTTCTCTGCTGAAGAGCTATCTCAGGAGCTTTTCAGTCAGGAAATGGAGGAGTGGGAGCAGGTATACCGGACGAACGTTGCAAGCTACTTCTTTGTGACAGCTGCATTTATTCCACTGCTCAGTGCTTCTACGAGAGGCGAAGAAGGAGACAAGTACAGATCTACGGTGATAAATATTTCGTCTAATGCCGGACGTACGCCCCATTTCTTTCGCTTGCTTTTCTGTTCTCAACCCTGGCCTTATCTGGGTAGTGACTCGACTCGCTCAGAAGCGCTTTCACTATACGGCATCGAAGGCTGCCACCATACAGTTATCCAATCTCCTCGCGCACGAGTTTAGGAGAAGCGCTGTCCAGATCCGAGTAAACAACATCGCTCCGGGACTTTTCCCTTCCGAGATGACCAGTGCGTTTATGATGATCTCCGCTTCCTGAACTATTTATTTCATGAATTATAGCCGGTGATTCTAACCAGGGCAACAAGTCAACCATACCCACAGACTCTGACAGAATGAAGAGAAACCAGGTTCCTGCAGGTCGTTCCGGTCGCGAGGAGGACATAGCCCAAGTTGCCATCATGTTCGCCGTAAATCAGTATCTTTTCGGACAGGTTCGGACACTTTGTGTGCCTTAATTCTATCATGACTAACAAATCTCGTTAGACTTTGGCGATTGATGGTGGCTGGCTACTAGAGCACCCTTGAACAGCGCCACAGACGCTCATGTCGAGACATATAGCTTTGTATCATTACGACTAGATGTTGGGATATGAAGTTTCAATGCGTACGAGGCTAAACTACATACAGCGCAAGTAGTTAAGTGAGCGAGGTATCATGTACATATGGGATAACCAGCTACCAATCGATTCCGAACATTCTCAGCCCCTCTATTTACCTTTGATTGCGTAAAGTTCACATCTAACCTGTCATTGCATCCCATGTTACCACCGCTACACGCGACGACGCCCTACTATCCCGGCCGAGGCTAGGTGGTTGGGGAAGCGGGTAATCCTTTTCAGTCGAGGCGTAAGTGCTGATACCGAATGCGCTATCGGCGGAGCTGCCTCTTGAGTGCGCAGGTCTTGCATGATATGCGCGGAAACTGAGCAACAAGCGTGGTGCGAGAATGTAGTTCTGCAAGCTCGAAAGTACTGCTGGGAACGACAGCATCACGGTCTGAGATCACGTCAGAGGCGTTCGATATTGAGGGAGGGAAATGCCGACCTGTTGTGTGTAGGCAGACGCGAAAACAAGGGCATTGCATCCTACAACCCTATATTGTTGATAAGCTGGGTGTACAGCTCTGAATGTAGGATAGGGTTTGCACTTACACGACGAAATAAATAATGTTTTGTGTGAGAAGCAGCTTCATCCATGAATTCACGGACATGATGCCGATGGTCTTCTTCCGGTCCACAGCGTGCTTGTAATATCCGTACAAGGCCAGCGTCAACAACAAGATACCGAAGGCTATGCTTGGGATCCTTGTAACGTCGACAAACATCTTGTAATTCCACGTGTTGGACGTCTCGCAAACGTAGGCAACGTAAACATCTACGTCACTTCCTACAGTTACTGTAAGTTGAATGGAAGAAAACAGTATGCTAATTTAGGGTCACCAACCTTCATGCTCAGCAGCAGGCAGCAACCCGACGATGTTGAAAATATCCATGGCGATGAATGCAGCGACAAGTAGTACGAGCACAAACTTGGACCTGTGGAACATGGCATGGATTCGAAGGATCATGATAGCTGATTGATAGAGCGTTAGGCATTTCTCGAAGGAAATAAAGTAGTTCGATCAGTACCATGGCTAGCGACGGTAACAACGAAGTTAGACCAGGAATAAAATTGACTAATGCTCTGGCCTATCACCGGTCAGTTGGATAAATTATTGATACTGCGCAGGTTTGACGCACAGCTTATGCGCAAGCGCGATTAATCAAGAGAGAGCGTAGCCTGGCGCACGACAGATAAATAAGCTCACCTCTACAAGATGGGGAACTGTTAACAACCCGAAGTAAAGCTACAAGCGAAAGGCTTACCATCGCAGACAACGGAAGCGTGGTAGTAACTATCGATCAACTTAAGATCAGGAAGACAAACGTTTTAGATATGTATAGTCTCCCACTTAGGACGCCAGCTCTGCTCACAACATTAGCACACCAACGTGTTCTCACAAGTAATGGGCTCACATGATTGCAAGGATAGAAAGGTAGCGGCACTAAAAAAATTAGCGTACTATAGACTGCATGTAGGTGAGTGCAATTACAATAAAGAAAAGCCAAGACACAGAGGTCAGTTGCCGTTTCTGAGAGCTTGTCAGAGGTTGCGATGGAAATAAGATATATGATCTCACCCATACAAGATCAACCTTCTCAAGTCAATCCGCGTAAGATACAGTGTATTAAAAGCATTGAGAGCATTAGTTGGGATCACCTCTTGATCGATAGTAAGCACTGTTGAGTATGAATACCAATTGAAACCGATTAGTTTGGAATTCAAACTCACGGAAGTCATAGATGACTATCGTTGCGACCGCGACTGCATTTTTTGTTTCACCAGCTTGAGACTTTGAAATCGAAACAACGGTGAGGGATGGGCTTACCTATGGTGTAGCTACTGTCCAGATAATAGGTCAGTAGTTGGTCCAGTGTAATCTCGGACATGGTAACAGCAATCGATGAGTGCGGGGGGTAGCAGGTCCTCAAGTACACCAGTCCGCACTGATAGCGACTATAAATGAGACTGTATCGCTGAGCGCTCTTCTCAAGATCTATGCGAGGGCGGACGAGAATGGACATACATCAAAGCTAGATCTAGATAGACCAAGAACATGAACTCATTGCACAGGATGTTCCCTAGCATGACAGCTCAGCTATGTTAGAGTGTCGAAATGTCAGATACAAGACCTACAGCAAGTGCGATGCGGAATCACGCCTTCACATCGGGAGGGCGATTACGAACAACGTTACGTACAGTCGAGAATTCCTACCTCATACTTGCCGTACAATGAAAGAACGTTGAGTACTGGCTACACGGAAATGCGATACGGACCGGTGCCTGAGTACAAGGGACTTCTCGCTCCCGAAACGTTATGCATAAGGTGGGAGGGCGCAATCAAGGAGACCAGATGACCGACTTGTAGGCGCTTGTATGCGCGCCCTTCATCCCCATCGAGTAAAGCTATCGATATCGAAAGCTTGTTAAAAGCGCTGGTCCGTGGTCTGTGGAACCGTGCATCAGGTGGCGTCCCCGTGTTTGGTATCTGTGAGCCATATAGCCGAAACACATACATTCGAGGACTTAGTGGATGAGAGAGATGTTTGGACGCTAAGGATATCGTTAAAACGAGGGTGACAGCCCTGCGCAGCTGCAGGCGTCCGCTGTTCTCGGTTGGGGAATCAGCGAAGTCGAAACAAGGCTGCCACCATCTCGCCATTGTCATAGCATACTATTTGATGCGATGCGAAAAGATACCGCAAGCAAGTTGAGATGCTGTAGTACTGGAAGGAAATAGTCTAGCCTTGGGGTGTCTGCTTGGATGTCCTCGAGACTTGCAAGGGACGGTACGTGGCGTCGGCCTGATCCATGTAACCGAAGCTGTAACGTTACCATTCCGACAAATGAGCGGATATGCCCGGTCGGAGTGTAAATCGAATGCGTCGCTCAGATCGCCGCTCGGAACGCACCCAGTTGCTCACCATGTGCTAATTCACGACACAGGTCAGCAGCCTCAAGGTTTTCTTCGGTCTCAGAATTGCTAATGGTTCGCAGCTACTGCGCATACGGCGCTGGGACGCTGGGTTGTACATGGCACAACTCAAAGCGATAGGTCTCAATTGCAACTGCGGCTTTCGATGCGCCCAAGCCCTAGAACGCGGAACGCAGTCGATAAAGCTTTTCATGAGGTAATGTCAGTGTCATGATTGCGGTCAGTCCATATAACATGCATGTGTTTGATTGACTCCTGACATAAACAACCTCCAAGAAAGCGGCTGGAGTGAACGCTCCAGGAGCCGCTGCATTCCCTGCATATCGCGGCAACCCAGCTGATCACTTTTCAAGCTCCTAAGCCGACATTTAGGAGAGCGACTTCAGAGAGGGGTATCTCGCTCACCGGTCGCGCGAGCGACTTAAGATGCAAGCGGCTACGCAGCTTCCTCTGCAGTCATTTCCATCCTCTCTCATCCTCGTTGGTCAACCATGCAAAACCCTAAAGACGAAGTTCGCGTTCTCCTCACGGACCTCTGCACTGCGCCAAATGCGAAAGCCCTTGAGGGTATCTTCCAGAAGTATTACACCCCTGACGCGCGACTTTTGAACCCGGTCTGCCAGGCGGGGACTCGCAAGGGTATCCAGAACATCTTCGAGCTGTACCGCATCATGAGCCCCAACACTGAGGCTCGAACCAAGAGCGTTAGTGCGTATAGTTCTCTTCGCTGACATTGTTTTCATGGCGAGTGTTGATCATGCCGTCCGCGTCGCAGTGTACGACGAATCGACAAAAGTGGTCATGCTTGAGGCAGAGCATAACTTTCATTTGTGGTTCAGCCCCTTCCCTAAGAAACCTGCGAGGTATGTACGGCTTTTCTTGCTTCACGTTGATGACTGTGACGTCCTCCCCCGCCAGGGTGAACGTTCGACTCTCCTTGAAGGAGATTAATGGGCGCCTATTCATCTACCAACAGGAGGATCTGTACCATTGGGTGGTAAGTCACACTGATTCTGAATCTTACATTCCTGATAACTAACGAGATTGTTCAGGATGTTGCCGCTATGATCCTACCGCCCCTCGCACCCATTGTTGGCATTATGCTCGCTCTTTCGGGTTGGATGATGGGGATAATGGCGATGATCTTAACGTGCGTTGCCTCCGCGTCGCCGTTTGGATGTGAAGTTAACGATATGTGTAACAGGAGCTTGAGGATCACGGGAGGCAAGTATACCGGAGAGAGTACGAGCACCCAAATCCATCACGCTCTTGGAGTCGTCGAGACGAGCGATCCTGATAAGCGGGCTGAAAAGCTCGATCATTATGAGAAATCCAGGAACGCTGAAGGTCATGATTCTCCTCAGCCTGACATTACGGCGCACCTAAAGTAGATATGTTTATTGGACTACGTTTCTAGCAAGGACTAAAAACTACGCGTGTGTCTACCATAAATTCTGCAGTGGGGCAGTGTCGAAATAACGTGTTAAGCGTATATGGACAATAAAGATATGTACAAGTCAAATACATCGCGAGCGGTCTAACAAATTTCGAGTGCAAAACGATTATCGTAAATTCAGCTCGAGGACCCGACTTAGCACTGCCGGGGCAACTTCATTTCCCTCTCGTTAGCTTCACCGCTACTATCTCCAGACGCTGTTCGAGAGCCCTTGCGGCTCCTGCGCCCACTGCCACTCTCATCTATCTTGCCATTCCAATACGAGGATTCCGTTTCGGACGCATGTCTACTCTTGCGCCCGCCTCCGTTTGGGTGTGTAGGCGTCTCAGAGCGCCCTCGCGGAGCATTCGAAGCCATTCCAACAATGACTCTAATGGTGCCTCGTAGCCATGCGGAGAGAATAGCGCAGTATCCCATGATTATCGCCGAAATTGCCAGTAGGATGTGTACCAGAGGTGCGAGAGGCGGAACGATCGACGCCAGTGCGTCCTATTTGATGTGCTCGTCATGTGTTCGTTCAATATCTCTCAGATGCTTACTGATGGGTGGAAGAAGTCTTCTTGATCTTTGATGCGGAACTTTCCGTCTCGCTTCTGTAGGTTCATACGGATCACGGTCCTGGATGATAGTAAGGCACCCTGTTAGCATCATATCGCCCACAAGCACGGAGGTGGAACGGCTCACCGACACGAAGTGGGGCTAAACGGGCTGTAGTGTATTGAGACAGTCTGGGACACGTCTACATAGACGAGTTGGTTGTGTTCGTCGAAGGCTGTAGCACCGCACGTGTATGTTATCAGCCTAGCACGTTCTCAGTCGCCATCAAAATACGTACTGCAAGAATGGAACTTTGACGACGAAGTTTCTGCGATAGTGCAATACCAGTCAAATATACCTATAAGCCTTTCTCTCGAGGTTGCGCTGCTCTCCACAGCGACAAACGGGTGGCGAAAGGATGCGTCCTCAGTGTAGAACTTCTCGACAGTCTGGCGGGTGATGTACGGGGATCGCGATGTCGACAGGAGCTCGATGACGTGAGAAACCTCCTTAGCTGGGTCCTGCATGATGAAGTGAGCTGTAGGTGTCAAGTAAGGGACCTGGTGTGGTGGAGGTACGCGTTGAAACCGCGCGAGATCCACGTTCAGAAGCAAATCTCCAACAGTCTCCAACAATGAGCCTGTATTGCCTCCGAAGAGCTATGACGAAATCGCGTCTCAATTGGGTTTATCTTTCTCACGGGTCATTTCTCGGATCGTATGTTTCACCGCGACCACTATCGTCGATGTCGCAAGCACCACCACAGTCTTATGTATGTTTCTCTTCGTATTTTGCGTTATGATCACTTTCTGAGCCGCATGAACTAAACGACATTGCCTTTTATGATAGTTTGTGAAGACTTTTGTCGACCAATCGTTTTTGTCCGCTCCGTTGTCGTTGAGCCCACCTAGAATCTCCACGCTCTGGGATGGAGAGCTAATCCGTGGCTCACGCACTTGAAACTCTCCTGATACCTCAATGCGACGCATACAGCATCAAATATCACCAATTCATCGCTTCTTCACTGATTCTCCCGTATCGGCGCTTTCCTCGGGCTCATACTAGGGGTTTGCGTGACAGCTGTGAAAGAGGCCTTCGATCGAAAAATTTTCAGGGTGAAGGTTGTAGGCGCGTTCTGAGAAGCAAATGTCGTCTACGTTCCAGCTAACAATATGCATGGCCCGTTGTTCAGGTTCAATTGATGAGCGGAAGCGCATATCGTTGCACCGGCGCTCATCCTCCGGTTTCGTGTCCAAGTCGCCGCTCACATTCATACACGATCATAATACCCAGACATGGCGTTTCAGAAAAGTAGGGGATGATCTCGTTATCAAGAGACATACATCGTATGGCAATTGCGAGTTGAGCTGCTATAAGATCAAGGTTCGGTTTCTTTGCATTGATGCTCGGATCTCGCCGTACCTCGTGTTGATCTCTTGATCAACTGCGCAGAACGTTGTCAGAAGTTCCACCGGTGCGAAAAGTGGCGGCGTTGTCACGGCCAGCGGGGCTGCATCAGAGTGTGACGACGACTCAAATCCCTTCTGCCCATCTCTCCACTCCGTCCCTCGAGGACCGATAAAGCTCCTCATTCACCAGCCTGACGTCTTCTGTCACAGAGGAAATGTCTCAACAAAACCAGAACCATCACGCTAACCAGATCTTCTCACGTGCACCCATATACGAAACCATCTTATCTGAACTCTCCCCGCGCCAGCTGATCAGGACCTCCTGGGCTTGTCAGACAGCCCATGACGCGGTCCAGGCGTTCATACACCACGAATACGATGTCAATCGTCATCTCTCTCGGTACTTCTCCGATCCCCTAGCTTTCCGTTCTTTGCAGGCTCGCACGGGCACCCTTATCTCCGGGTCGAACGCGCTCCAGTTCTTGGACAGATCTCTCTACCCCGAGGCTGATTTAGACGTGTATACCCACTCCGGACATACCCTCGAGGTTCTAGACTGGCTGACTGAGAAAGCCGGTTATCGGTTCGCGCCTCCCGAGGACCGTCCAACAAGCTCGTTCCATGATATCGCGGGTTGGAGCCCGGCGCACCGGTTCACGTCCCAGACCTCGAAGCCGTCTGGTGACTACGGCGGCGTAAAGCTGAGGGGCCTCGCCCATGTCTTTCACTACATCAAAGATTCGAAGGATGGTGGCGAGCCACTCAGAATACAGGTGATGGAAAGCGAGGTGAACCCGCTTGGTACCGTTCTCTTCTTCCATTCTAGTAAGCCATCAAAGCACTTCATGTCCGCTAACATTCCTAATGGATAATGACTTTAGCCTGCGTGATGAATATCATCGCGTTTGACTGCGCATACTCTCTTTATCCCGTGGCAACATATGAGGAACGCAAGTCGTTGCTGACGATCGACCAGGGCGTGGTAGGCCCAGTAGAGAAATACACAGAACGGGGTTGGGAGTTCTGTAAGACGGACGTCGAGGACGCCAAAGACATCGGCAGCAAACCTTCCCTGTGGTACCCGGGAGTCGAGCGTTCGGTCCAGGACAGATATACGTGGAGAGTCCCCCTGGACGTGACCGGCGTTGCGCAGCGCTCTCCACCCTCCGTCTCCTCAAAAGCTGTTCCGTGGGATCCAATGGTTTCTAATACCTGGAAGATGATATATGTCAAGTTCTTCGGGCGTCTCGCCATGGGCGTCTCATGCGTCATGGTCAAGTCCATCACGTTCCGCTACGACTACTTCCTATCCGACGAAACGCTGGTCAAGGCCATGGTTGATTCCGGGTACGTGGTACAGCCCGATCGACAGAGTGTTGCGAGTCGCTTTGTCAAACTGGCTCGCATGGATGAATGGCCCTGGTAAGCCACCTGCACCGTAGTGTTCTGATGAACACTCTGACGGTGCATCAATAGGTTGGACGGAGAGCTACCTAGGTATTGCAAACAGGCAAAAGAAGAACTGGAGAGGCAGAAGTTTATTGGTTCGCGGGGTGTACGCAGGCTAGATGAAGACGTTCCTCGAGTCTCCCCACTCCCGAATTACTTCTCGTTTCCTGAGTCTCCCTGATTAAAATCTTTGTACGATCTACCTTTACCAATGCATGTTTCATCATCACTAAGTAACAGGTTCGGGGACGGTCAACACACGTAGAACTTAAGACGCATGGACTCTAACCTTCACGAACGTCCCGAGACGCTTTCAAATCCAGCTATCCTTCGACTCTGCTCCACACAACCAGCCTGCCTCCGTCTTTCCGTATAATCCACCCTTCAGTTGCAAACGACAGCATAGCTGGTGGTTCCGCTGGGGAGAGGGTGGCACTTGCCATCCGCAGGGATCTTGCCGGGGCTGTTCGTCAGCACGTCGCTGCAGCCTTCCCCGACGAAGTTGATGGTGCATCCACCGGCGCTGTGCACCTTGACGCCGAAGAACCCGAACTCGGGTTGAGGCGAGCAGGTCTTGCCGCTGCCGCTCTGGCTGAGAGGGGGGAGACCATCGCTGCAGTCGTTGGTCTGGTAGATGTCAAAGGACCACTGGGCGTCGACGGATGCCGCGACGAAGCTGGCGCCGGCAATAGCGAGGATGGCGGAGAAGGTGAAGTGCATCTTGAGGTGGGTGTGATGTAGAACGGTGGTGGTTTGTTGCGTGATGGGGTGAGCTAGCGGTGAGACTTGTCTGCCGTTCTCCTCAGTGGCATTCGTTTATGTAGCTTCTGACGTCTGCGCTGTCACGGTTGCCATCAACTTAGCCAAGATAATCATGTGGTGAACTCTGCGCGCGCACTTGCGCTTCGGCGATCATGTACGTCGCTATTGACAGGTCGAATTGCATCCGCGGAGGTCATTCCAGGGCCGCAAGACGTCGTACAGCGTGAAGACGACCTAGTCGCTCTCCTGAAACAAAGACTTGAAGCATGAACGTTGCATGGTAAGTCTAAGGCTCAATGAACCATGGTGAGGATGCTGGTGGAAGGCCGACAAACCTCAGTTTTCATCATCATCAACTTATGGTTGTCGGAGTCGTCGGTCATGTCAAAGAAGAGTGTTGGCAGGGACCATTCGTAATTGAATGGCCCGCAGCTGGAAGAGTCCTGCCGCCCAACATGGCAGCATGACAGTTGATGTCAGTCACCACTCTTGCGTTGCGTGGGCGCACTGGACGCGCTGGGCGGAGTTCAAAACCAAGCGCCCATCATACGGTCGACGGTCCGTATGTCTCATATGTAGTCTTGTGTCGTCTGCCATCAACCTCTGCTTGCAATTGATCTCCAAGAACGACTTTATCATTCACACCGACTTTCTCTGAATCTGCATCTGTTCTCCGTGTGTCTGCGTACGACCAGCAGAGCAACATGTCATGCCAGGCTCGTCTCGTGGAGGAGGTCTTCTCCCGCGCGCCGGTTTACGAAAACATCTTCTCCATGCTCTCCCCCGTTGAGTTCATCCGGGTGTCGCACACATGTAAAGTCATTCACGAGGCCTCTGCGTACTTCTTTCACCGCGCGTACAACATCAATCGTCATCTCTCGCGTTTCTTCGTGGACCCCCTATCCTTTCGTTCGCTCCAAGCTCGCACTGGGACACTGATCTCGGGCTCCATTGCCCTCCAGTTCTTCGATAGGACCTGCTACTTAGGGTCTGATCTGGACGTCTACACTCACCCAGGTCATACCCTCGAGCTTCTTGACTGGTTAACTGTAGCCGAGGGATACCATTACCAGTCGCGACCAGACCAAGCGGCCGACTACCGGAAGGCTGTCCCACGATGGGATCCCAAGCAGCCAGTGGGCCCCAAAACGATGTGGGACGAACCAGAATATGCCGGCGTAAAAGCTGTGCGCGACATATTCACCTTCATCAAAGACTCGAAGAGCCAGGAGGCACCGCGCAAAGTTCACGTCATGGAAGCGGCCATCAATCCATTCACCGCCATCATGCAGACCTACACGAGTAAGTATGTGTTCTTCTTAGCTTTCATTTTAGCTCACGTATCCTTCAGCATGTGTTATGAACCTCATTGCATTCGACTGTGCATACGCCCTATACCCCATGCCGACTTTCGAGAAGAGAGAAGCGCTAATAGTGAGAATCTTGAACGTGGATGAAAACCTCAAGAGCAAGTACGTAAAGCGTGGCTGGCGCACGGTCCTAATAGACTCCAGCAACCCCCGCTCCAGAAAGACCTACTGGCGACCTGGGACTGAACGCTCGCTGACGGATGCGAGGACATGGAGAATCCCGTTGGATCTCACTGGTGTCAGCCTACGTCCCCCTCCTTCCTCGCCCACGGTCAAAGCCTTGCCTTGGGACCCTATCATACCCAACACCTGGAAACTCCTCGTTTGGGAGGATAATAGCGCGATGATAGGCTCCTATGAGATAGCACAGTCGCCTTTCTTCCGCTACAATTACGTCATTGACGACTCCGAGCTCGCTGAGCTCCTGATATTGCCCAAAACCTTTGACGCAAGGTCATCGGGGAGCGGTCAAGAGCCGGCGTGGTAAGATTCCATCGCTGCCATAAGCTTTCTAGGTGTAGTAACGCCATCGCAGGCTCGATGAAGAGTATCCGAGGTACTATGAAAATGCTCGCCGACTGCTGAAGCTGAAGAAACTGTATCCACCACCCGATGATGATTCGTTCTGTTACACAATCGCTTCCAGTATGTATTCGGCTAGCATTCTATGCCACCATTCCCTGGAGCTTACACTTGTCTCTACTCAATAGACCGACTGGCTGCCATAAACTACATGGATGACGATGCGGATGAAAACGATGATATCCAGGCTCCAGCTCCCGCATCTGGACCCGCAGCTTCGACTTCTGTATATGGCCTCAGAAGCACGTTTGGTGCTCCTTCGTCAGCACCATCTAGGAGAGGAGGAACGACAGGCTCGACGCCATCACCCGCGACTTCGGCATTTCCCGTTTCATCATCTTCAAGTGGCGGTAATTCTGCTCCCCCTCAGTCACAACCTCCTACGCAGCAATGGCAGCCGATACAAGACAACGTTGCACTCGCGTTGCCTCGTCTTCGAGGCATGTTCAAATAGAGGGGTTTATAATATATTGGTAATTGGTATTTGTTTTTGTACCTTCACTTACTATTCTTACTGTCAATTATCGCTGGCTTTTAGAGCGCGTATAAGTCCTTTGTCAGAAATTCAGGATACATCTTGGCTGCAGAATGCAATGATGTTAGAACCTTTGAAAGTGCTGTACCCGCTACTGAATAAGGGATTTGGAGTTTGACTGATAATGGAATTATCGAGGATTTTGCATATCGTCGGTTATAAGTTGGCTGTGTCAGCAAAGTTGAAAACATGACAGCTCGTAATTCTGCGTATCAATTCTGGCTCGCCGAAGCACTCAGACGCAGGAGAAAAGCAAGTATGAGGATACATAACGATGCCAATATTTTACGTTGCAATGAATATGAAAGGACATGCATATTTAAAGGATCTTGAAAATGGTGCACTCCAAGATTTTACTCGTTTTGGAAAGAAGAGACATTGCACTCTGTACATCTGTTGGGTCTTTATGTGCATTCAAGGGGTAAATCCTTGTCTAATGAAGACCAGGTGGTGATACTCAAAGGATTATATGAAGAATTGGAGTCCCCACTGAAAATGACCCCTCCCGGACGATAGCTCCGAAAACTGAGTAACAGGCGAGGCACAATTATGAAGGGAACTAGGCTAGCCAGTACTGCTCCAAACAATAGCATCGTGGTCTATGATAAGGAGATAAGTTATGAGAAAAACGTGGAGATGTGAATAGGCTCACCTGCCCCGTAAACACAGCAGAAGCCATGACAATGTAGCAGCATAGGACACTACGTGGATGTAAATAAAGCTATCAATGATCCTAGAAACAAGCACGTACATCAAAAAGTATGCAAAGTTTTGCGTCACGAGGAGCTTCATCCACAAACCGACAGACCAGTGTCCGGTGACTTTCTTTCTATTTGCGGCATGCTTGCAATATCCCCATATTGCCAGACTCAAAAGCGAAGTGACAAAAACCAGCGGGGGAATCCTCGTGACTTCGGAATACGTAAGAAAATTCCAGGTATTGGCAGTTACACAGAGATTTAGATTGAGGAAGGCAATGCCTTCGCCTGAGTAGACATTCCTGTTAAACAGAGTAAAGGGACAAGGTAAATGATATCAACCTTCGTGTTCTTGTTCTGGGACTAATCCGACAATGCGAAATGACTCCAGTATCAAAACCGCAATTATGAGGAATGTCTTTATTCCTTTAGCTGCTGGAAACATCGCATGAATTCGAATGGCCATAATGACTCAAAAATACACATCAGGTACCGAAGATTGTTATATTTAGGACGGGAACATACCGTCAGCAGTCATGGTGACAATAAAGAAAGACCAGCTGTAGATGGAAGATATTACCGTACCTGTGCATCCGAAAAAAAATCTCCGTGAATTTCATTTATCGTAAGGACTACTACGAAACAGACTTACATCTATTCCGAGAGGCGTGTTGATGCATGGTAGGAGCAAAGTAAGAGTAGCACGAACGACTAGTATAAAATTTCGCTTACCCCTGCGTTGTAGCCGCTTGCTAAACGTCGGGAATGCAGTGTAGTGAAGGACCTCGTACCTTTGCAGATAGTGGGAACGTGGTCGTGACTACCGTTCATCTATCAGCGTAGCGACAAGGAAAAAACTTGGGTCGACCTACTCAAAACTGCACAGCTACATACCCTGTTAGAAGGGATATTCCTGATGCGCAGACAGTACAAACATGTAAGAGGCAATAGGAACGTAGCGGCACTGCAACTTATAAGACATAGCATCACAGATCTGCTTTTGGAACACACAATAAGGTAAAGCCAGGAGACGAAGGTCACGTCTCGTTTCTTATGACTCGATAAGCGGTGAAATATTCGCCCATCTTCTTAAAAAGCTCACCCATACAAGGACTACCTTAACGACGTGTCCATTTGTTAGCAACAAGACACGAAGATGGTTTTGAAGCGAACTTGAAGCGAACCTCTTTCTCCAGCGTGAGTACTAATCCAGACTAGGTCAGTTGAATTGGTACAATGTTCATAAGTTCATGTCTCACACCAATCATAAATGACAACGATTGCAGTAGCGACTTCAGAACTATCAGTTTACTTCACACCATAAGCTCGGCTTACACTTTACCTATGCAAAAGCTCGAGTCTGATATGTATACATAATAATCCTCTATCGATATCCCGCCGGTAGACATGATAGCAATACTGCGGAATTTGGTTGGTTGGTTGGTTGGGGGGGGGGTACGGGGTACGG
>NW_006913063.1:1834836-1926115 GCF_000271625.1 Coniophora puteana RWD-64-598 SS2
GTACAACGTAGCTTAGCGGTTACAGCGCTATCTTGTTTTGCGTCACCGCCGGTTCGAATCTTCCCCCCGCCAATAATGCATACTTGGTTATACGTGAAGAAGGGCGCCTCACTTCGAAGTCCACCGCAAGTATGGTTATTCAGTAACTAGGAAAAGCTCCATATGCCACTAATTATAAAGATATGACTTGAAAATACTTCCTCTACAAAAACAGTGGCTGAAGTCCGGACGGGGTTACAGGCCTTTATGAGTGCGGACTACGCACCAGGGCATCGAGGCTGGTCACAGTCCGGACATGGGACCAGGCATGATATCCTATGTCCGATCCGAATCCGGACCCAGGACTAGCCCCTATCTACTGTTTGCTCAGACCTCGCTGGCGAGTCCGGACTTTGGACCAGGCTTTTTTCCCCATTAGGAAGGTCTATCCGGACTTTGGACCAGGCCTCGTGTCCCAAATAGGAAGGTGCTATCCGGACTTTGGACCAGGCCTATACCGGGATATTCGGGGGTCCTATCGTACTTTCTACCCGGACTCCGATCTAGATCTGTACACTCATCCAGGCCACACCATCGAGGTATTGGACTACCTCACTAAGGTCGAAGGTTATCGTTATCGGCAGGCCCCCGACCGTGCAGCTGACTATCGCCAAGCTGTCCCGGAGTGGAATCCGTGCAACCGTTTCGCACCACGACCTCGATTTGGCCAAGCTCATGGAGGCGAGTACGATGGGATGGATAGCCTCGGCGAGATCATCACATTGGTCAAAGTCCCAGCTGACGCGAGTCAGTCCCACCTCAAAATTCAGGTCATGGAGGCGCAAATAAGCCCCTTTACTGCTATCCTCTCCTTTCATTCGAGTACGTGTTATATGTGTAAAGTCGGATTTGCTGACGCCCGATGATTTTCCTATAACATTAGCTTGTGTCATGAACCTCATCGCGTTTGACTGCGCATACTCGCTGTACCCCATCGCGACATTTGGCACTCGAGAGACATTACTCACGAGGGAGAATGTCGACAGCACCCTCGTGAGCAAGTATCGCCGCAGAGGGTGGAAACCTCAATGGCCGAACTTGCTAGCCTACTCCGCCAGCTCTCGTGGCGACGAATGGTCCCCTGAAACAGTTAGATCGCTTCTAGACTCTCACACATGGAGAGTCCCACTCGACGTCACCGGCGTGGAACCTCGCGCCCCTCCTTCTCCCAAGTCGCCCTCTATGTCCTGGGACCCCGTCGTCGCAAACAGCTGGAAGTTCACGATGACGATCAGCAGCCACAACTTTAGCAACCTCTGGACTCACTGCTACTGCTCGGTGGTAATACAGTCGACCGCTTTCCGTTACAACTATGTCACTGCCGACCACAAAGTTTCAGCTCAATTATACACGTCTGCACACGATTTACAATCCGCCAGCGCAGTATCTGAGTGGCGTGGCCCTCATGCTGTCTTGAGATTACCTAAACCGGCGGAAGAATGGGAATGGCAAGCTATCCTGTATACTTGCTATCGCGTTAAGAGTCACTGATCATCCATCTTGTAGGCTTGACGCGGACTTTCCAGTCCAATGCAGAGACGCAGCCGAGAGGGTTTCGTCGTCATCGCAGCCGTCTCCACTCGTCGAGATAATGGACAGCTTGGTCCCCGAAGGATCACGTACGTAGTCAACCGCATCATCGTGATCGTTTCCTGCACTGATGACATGCTTTGTCCCGTTGAAAGGTAGATTGAGGTCGGATTCGGTGACGAGCACCTCGACGTCTGCCATACTGACAAGCAACCCCATACATCGACCACCGCAGCAGGACGTCGCACGTGCGCTACCACGCCTTAGGGGTTTGTTCAGATAATATGTTGTGTTAACGCTGTTCCTCTCTTCCCTTCTCGATCTTCCCGCTATTCTATGCTTCGCTTGCCACGCACGCGCCCTCGCCAACGTACGGGCTCTTGGCTATAACACTTTCTCCGATTCTAGAACCCCCACTACACTGATATTAGATAAAGACATTAGAAGTTGTCTACCATCGGGTCTGTCCCCAGAGGACAATAAATCCGGATTTTGATGCTGATGATAATGAGCGTTGTTCCGCTGTCTACTTTGAATATCGATCCGTGACTTATTATCCGAGAACTCATGAATTACATACTGGAACGGAAGTCGCACATAAAATACATGTACAATGTACAATACAGAAAACAGTCTACAAACACGAAAACAATGCACAAAACAAAACACAAACCCCAACACCCTAGATATAAAACATCGACCCCCTCAAATCCGGATGCACCCCGTTCCCCCACAGCCTCTCCGCCCTCTCAAACACCCTCTGCTCCTCCGCCTCCTTCTCCTGCTGGTTCCGCGGGCGCCTCGGCGCCCCGCTCGTCGACCCGCCCGCGCTCGACTGCTGCTCGTCCGCGTTGAGCAAGTCGTTCAGATAGCACCGCCCGCGCTCGCACGCGAGGTCCGCGTAGTACGCCGCGGGCACGAGGCTCACGGCCTTGGTCGCGCGCGCGTACAGGTACGAGTAGGTGTGCGTGCCCTGCTGGATCTCGTTTGCGCCGAGCTTGTTCTCGTCGTAGATGACGGTGTAGTGCGTGGGTTTCACGGTGCCTTGTAGACCGGCGTGTGCTTGGAGGTAGAAATCGAAGTCGTACCTGGAATCACAAAAAGTAAGTCAACGACGAGAAGGAAAGGCACGGCGAAGGGAAGAGAAGAGATAAGGAGAGCAAACGTACACAGTGGTGACGCCCTGGTCAACGATAGTCCCCGGTTGAGTGTTGCCGTTCTTATCAGCATGCCGGGAGTCGGTGGGATAGAAGCGCGCGTGATGGCGCTTGCCGCAGACGATGATCGTGAGTTTCGGTTTATACGCCTGCGCTTTGGCACCAGCGAGTGTGCCGGTGCCGACCTTCTTGAACGCCTCTTGGACTTTAGGCAGTTCTTGCACAAGGACACTATCGAATTGGCCCTGGAATAGGATGATGCATGAGATAGAGCTACAAATAAGATAAGATAGGACACATACCTCCGAAACGCCATCGCGATAGAGATAAATGCGGTCCGGGAGCGTCTTGTTCTTACCCTGATACGCTACCAGCCTCTCGACCATCATCTCTGTAAGATCCGTGATCATCTACAACACCACACAGTAATCAGTCCCCCATCCCCATCGAAACCAACCAAACCAAAAAGGCTCACCTCCTTCTTACTCTGCTGAATCCGCATACTCGCCGGAAACTGCACAAACTGCTCGTCCACATTCGCCACCACCGCCGCAATCGACGGCGTCCCCGCCATACTCCCCGGGCTCGGATGCGTCACATCCATACCGACAATCATAATCCGCCGCTTCTGCTCCGTGAGCCAGCGCATGCTCTCCGCGTCGAGCAGATGGTTCACGCCGCCGAGCTTCGCGTTCAGCTTGAGCGCCACGTTCGAGAAGTACTGGTCCTGCTTGTTCATGTCCTCCGGCCACCCGCGCAGCACCTTGTCCGTGAGCATGTGCATCGTGTGCACGCCGAGCTGCACGTCGCATAGTCGCTTGATCCCCGGGTAGATGAACTTGTCGACGCCGGAGAGGAGGACGAGGATGTAGGTGGGCTTGCCGCTTTTGCTGATGTTGCTCTGGATCTTGTTCTCGATCATCGACATCGCGCGAGCGCGCCCGGGGTCACTGCCGGGCGGGGGGAGCTGGTCCGTCGCAATGAGAGTGGGCGACGTCTGGAGTCTGACGCCGCTCTTGCGCAGCTTCTCGCCGAAGCCGCGCCATATCGCCGTGAGCGCCTGGTCGTTTGGCCCCTGGAAGACCGGTCGCTGGTCGTTCACGACGAGAACCCACCACGACCTGACGTCGGCGCCCTTGTGGAACTTGACCTCGAGAATGTTCCACGCACCGTTCTTCGCGAAGAGCGGCTTCCCACCCGAGTAGCTCAACTTCGGAGGGGGCAGCTCGCGTCCGGGAACGGTCGCCATGTCGCCAACCACCGAGAGGCCGAACGCGCGGGCGGGGTCACCGAACGTGTCGGGTGTGAAGCCAAGGGAGGGGAAGCCCTCGTTGACGATGGACGTCGCGTTCTCGATGGGGCGACGGCACGCGTAGCGGATCATCGACGCCGTCTCCTTGTCGGAGAGCTTGCCGTACATCTGGCCCGGCTCGATCTCACACAACTCGGCGGGAACGATGATCGCGTTGCGTGAGTTTGGGCCAGAGATATCGACGACGGGGAGATCATTGGCATTGCGCAAGGTGATCTTGTACTCTTAAAGTTACATCAGCCAAAGGCGCAAACACAATGTCATCAGAAAACTCACTCCGCTTGAAGTAATCCTCGACAGAAATCTGACCGCCGCCATACTCATCGCACTGGAACTTGTACGTCCGCGCCGTCGCGCTCAAAATGCGTCTGACCGGCTTGCGCTGTTTATAGCCCAGATGGGTTGTGGTAACCGACAGCCTCTGCGTGAATCGCGCCGGAATGCCGCCTCTCGACTCCCGCCTGAACTCCATGATGGCATCGGAGAGTTTGCCAGGCTTATAGAACGCCGACATGCAGGCGTTGACGTTGATCATCATCTCTTTGTAGACGGGCCGGACCGAAACGAAGAAGCCCTTCCACGCCTCAACGCCCGGGCCGAGGGGGAACCGATCGAGGGTAGGGAAGAAGTACTTGCTGGCTGTGCTAGCTTTGTCCTGCCCAGCACCGACGCGGAATCCGCTGTGAGCAGCTTTGTATTGGAGGATGAGGTTGAGAGCGGAGATGAGGGGAAGTGGATCATAGTCGCGGTATTCCTGGCCACCCTCGGTATATCTGCAAACATCAACATGAGATCATGGGGAGAGATAAGAACGGGACATACTTGTTAATCTGCGACATGTCGAGCTCCCGCGTGAACTCGATAGATACAGTGTACACCTTTGCTCGCGGATCTGGCTGAGTACGACCTTCGTCGACAAACGTGATCGGAATGTCGAGGGGCTGCGGGAACTTCTTCGCCGACACGAGGCGCGCGCTCCTATCGTGAGCGACGACGTTGACATACGGGCGCCACTGTTGGTTAGTGCTGGCTTCGAGCAGCTGGAAGATGCGATTCCTCGTCTTCCGTCCGCCAGGATCAGGCGAGATCTTGATGCTGTAGTCAAAGATGGTGCCCTTCGGGACCTTGACAGGGAAGAAGTTGGAGCGCAGAGTGATGCGGGTACCGAGGGTGCCAAATCCGGGTCGATACGGCCGCTCAGCGCGGAAGGGTAGCTTCTTGAGCGTCCCTTCGAGCTGAGCGGTGGTAGCCAACCGTTGGTCCTCGGTCGCGGGTCGGTCCTGTTGGAAGATGATCGGACCCCCGCCGCGGGCAGGGCCGCCGCCACGGTAACCACCGCCACCCCCGCCCCTCCCGCCCCCGCCGTAGCCACCGCCTCCGCCGCCTCCGCCCCTAGGGCCACCTGCAGGCCCGCCTCTTCCTCCTCGCCCGCCCCTAGACTCACCACCGCCACGTGGCCCACCTCTTGCGCCACGGTTGCTCATGCTGATGTGTTGTGTGTGTGTATGTTGAAAGGGGGAAGAAAAGAGAGATGGGGGACAGGGAGCGAAGACCACAGATCTATAGGGAATTTGAGGGTTACGTGGCGCACGGCATGAGTCTCAGGTCCAGGTGCAGCCACCAACTCTATTGTTGGCATTCAAACTCCTATGGGCGCCCGTGTCGAGCTGAATCGGCGAATAAGATTCCACACACCAGCTGCGTAATCTACAGCAAGGGTCAGCTCACACCATTTGCAGGGCTTTGTCCTTCTAAAACCACGCCGATAAAACATGCGGTGTACGTATGGTGCGTGAGTCGGACAACAGACCATGCTGGGCGATGCGGTGAAGATTCAAACCTTCCGAGCCAACTATGCGGTAATCACCGACCCTGTTTCCCACGCATTTAATAAGGACGCTCTCTTATTCGAGTACTTTAACATGGGTCGAAGTATTAATTCGACAGACTCCATCTAACCTCCCCGACAAGATGCTCACCATCCAATACTGGGTCTCGCCCATGAATAAAATATTGAATGCGTGCGTACCCGTTTCGCATACATGCGTACCTCTTCAAAAGCATGCACTTTACACGTAACAGTGAGACTGGCATAGTTCCAGGCCATCTGAGCGTCGCAATCCACTTTCGCTCACGTAACTCTGAAGCCAGAAAACTAAAGTTTGAGGGGCCATAATTTGAGTTTTCTGCGTGGGAGTTAACGCGATGTCCTGGATGAGCGAAAAATCTTCCGTTCTCGCAATGAGGCCAAAGAAGGTAAGCGATAGCTCTAATACGTAAATGCAACATATGGAGCATACCAAGAAGAAGTTAGGCCTGAGGCGTTCCCAGTGATCATGATGTGTCATAAATTTGAGAATGAAGGGAAGTATGTAATCTCCAATGTGCAGGAAAAGAGCTTGCAGCGGAGATTTAGCAGGAGATGAAAACACAGGCAGCGTTGAACGTTGCTGACGATTACTGGGTTAGACCGCTCGTTTGACGAGTGTCTTCCTAATCCTACGTATCATGAATCATTTATCGAAGAAATATGCTCTTGATAAAGTACCTCTGCACATTTCGAAGTCCTAACATGACGAAGCTCCCGAAAGAGCTGGAATCCATCAAACAGCAACACGCGTTACCTTCAACGTCACCGGCTCCCCATCCTCTCCGAAGATAACTCTCGCGGGAAGAACCCTTCCGCGCTTGATCTTCACATCGTGCGCGTTTCCGCCCTCGATCTCAAACGTAAAATAGCGAGCCTTCGAGAGCCATCTCTTCGCTGATGTTGAGTCGATCTACAGGAGCTTGGAGTTGTTCGTTCATGCGCGCTGCGAGAGCTGCACGAATAGAACCATTACTGAGATGTCCTTCTCGTCCAGAGATGAGAGCGTTAGTGCGGCAGATGTGATTAGCCCACTCTCGGAACGGACGATTTTCTTGGAAGGACTTCCCAATACGACGAGTAATCTTCATGACCCAGTTGGGTTCCAGCCAACGGTCCCTGAGCTTCGTGAAAAAATCCACGACAGAGAGTTCTTTGAGAGTGACGCGATTGGTAGTGATCCAGTCCGAAACCTGACGATCTTGGAAAGCGTACATGGCGTAGGAGATGTGTCTGGCATCAGCGACATCCTTCATATGGTAGAAGCGATCGAGAGCGTCCTCGAGATCCTGCACAGTCTCGGGCGTGAGATCGCCAGCCGTAAGGACAGGAGGTTTGGTGGGAGCGGCCTGTACGACGGAAGCTTTGGCCATGATGGAAGGAATCGAGAGAGGAGGGGGAGGATAGTCGTCAGAGGAGGAATCGCTAGAGAAGGACAGGTCGGTGGAAACGGGAAGTGCAAGAGGCTCGTCTTCCTCAACAAGAGGAGTGAGCGGGGAAGGGTGATGGTCGTTGTCGATGCTAGAGCGGTCGAACAAGGACGGGAGCGAGATGCCGAGTTCACGAGCACGTCGGCGAGTGACACGACCAGGAACCGGACTGAGAGACAGGATGACTAGGACAGGATGGACGCAGGAGCGTCACAGGACTAGGGAGCTAGGGGAGCTAGGGAAAAAAACAAGGTTTCGACACAGAAGCGTCGACAAGACCAGGGAGCGAGGTGCTCGTCTAGAAGACGAAGGATAGAGTGAAAAGAGGATAGTGTACTGTTCGGATGAACGGTATGCGCACCAAGGATACTCAAAAAAAAGTGGAACCCTGCCCGAGGCGGGGAACACTAAGGTTCGGACGGAAACTGAGTAGAACGATGCGTATGATTCGTGAGGTGACGCAGGGAGGTACAAGAGTAGGTAGGAGGGGATTCTAAGGTAGCTATCGTGAAGGAGTTCGTTTTATACGTATGAGCAGATGAATAGCAAGGGCGCGGAATCGAGTAAGAGAGAAATCCAAGGGAATCGTAAAGAAGACGAAGTCTTCTTCGAAGCAAACATAATCATAAAAATAGAACGGAAGCAGAATAGTAGTCCCAAAGGAAATGGGAATAGGAACGTCGATCGAGGATGTGGAGTCGTAGTCCGAGATCGCCGAGAATGTGGCGTGCGTCGTGAGTCCGGGAAGGTGCCGGGCTTACAGCTTTGCGGTCGCTGAGTTCAAGGTGTGTTATCCTTCCGCTTCATGTCCTGTGATAGAGATGGCTGATGAAAAGGACGTGTAGACGGTGCTGTCGGTTCTCATTGGATCCACGTCGTGTGTCAAGAAGAAAAGAATCTTCAAAACTTGATCAAATCCATCGCGATGAGTCGTTCCAACTATAGTACTTCTCGTTCGCAGACTAGCTCTAATCAACCTTCGTCTTCGAGCTCTCGCACTTTGAACACTGCTTCCACGTCTACAACCTCTCGCGTCAGACTCCCGAGGTTGACGGACGATGAACGTTCCTTATTACAGGAGCATGAAGGTTGTTTCAAGTGTCGCAAGTTCTATGCTGATCACTTAGCCAGTGACTGCAAGACCGGTTCCCCCGACGGTGCAACGTATAAATCGTTGACAGTCGCAGACGTGCCCAAGGACAAGATCAAGTCCAAGACCACTGTCTCGTCCAACACTGTCGCTGCAATCTTACCTGACATACCATCGTCGGTCTTAGAAGGAGATTTCTCTTCTGATTCCGAGTGCGTCGCTCCTCTCTCTACCCCTCATTTTTTTTGGCCATGTCTTCTCGACGGTCCTTCCGCTCCTTCCTCTCTTGAGGTCCAGGCGCTAATCGATCATGGTTCACACCTAGTTCTGATTAAATCGGACATCGTCAAACGACTTGGCCTTCGCCTTCGTACATTAGACAAGCCGATTGTGGCTTCAAACGTTCTTTCTCTTTCCCCAACCTCTCTTACGCAATATGTTTTTCTTTCTCCCCTTTCTTCGGACTCTCTTTGGCGCTCGAAACGCATTCGAGCTATTGTTGTCGATGACCTTGCCGTGCCACTCCTTTTGGGTGGCCCTTTTCTCTCTCACAACCGCCTTGTTTTAGACCATCATGCACGTTCATGTATTCCAAAGGACTGTTCATACGACCTTCTCTCTCCACCTCCCTCAATCCCCATCATTAATACTCCTCCTGTGGCTCTGGATTACGATTCACTACGAGCAAATGTAATAGCTGAGTTGGTCGAAACTTCGAGTGCCAGGCTTGAACAAGCCAACGAGTCCTCGATCTCTGAAGTCAACGCCAGTAACGTTATCTCCTCTATCCTTAATAAAATTCAATTCCTCGCGTCTACTAATTTCAGTAAGGAACATCTTCAAAAACTTGACGCCGAAATGCGCAAACGTTATGAGGATCGTTTTCCAGCTGAGTTACCGACTATTGATGCCCTTCCAACTGATGTTCATCACCGTATCCAGCTTAAGGACGCGAATAAAACCATCCAGTCGCGTTCTTATTCTTGTCCCCGTAAATATCGTGCTGTCTGGAACGACCTGCTTCACGAACATCTCGAGTCCGGTCGACTTCGTCCTTCTGACAGCTCTTTTGTATCACCATGCTTCCTCATCCCTAAGAAAGATCCCACCGCCAAACCTCGATGGGTCAATGACTATCGAAAGCTTAATCAGAACACTGTCCCAGACAACCATCCTCTCCCTCGCGTTGAGGACATCCTACGCGATTGTGCTAGAGGTAAGATCTTCGGCAAAATCGACATGACTAATTCCTTCTTCCAGACCCGTGTACATCCCGATGATATCAAGTATACGGCCATCGCAACTCCTCTCGGGCTCTACGAGTGGACTGTCATGCCGCAAGGTGGTAGAAACGCGCCTGCTACTCATCAGCGACGAATGTTCTCGGCTCTCCGACATCTTGTCGGAAAAATCTGCCATGTTTATCTTGACGATATTATCATCTGGTCTCAAACTGTCGCTGAACATGTCAAGAACGTTCAACTCGTTCTTGACGCTCTACGAAAGGCGAGTCTTTTTTGTTCCCCTAAAAAGACCCAGCTTTTCGCTTCAGAAGTCGAATTTTTAGGACACCACATCTCTGCGCTCGGGATTCAAGTCGACGCATCCAAAGTCTCCAAAATTTTGGATTGGCCTACACCCCGTTCTGCAGGTGATGTCCGTGCTTTCCTCGGCCTTGTTAGATACTTGGACCAGTTTCTCCCGCATCTAGCGACCCATACCCGGGTCCTCACCCCACTCACTACAAAAGACGTTGACAAACGGTGGCCCGGCTGGTCACCCGTACATCAACACGCTTTTGACGACATCAAACGCCTCGTCACCAGCACCGACTGTTTAACCGTCATCGACCACGACGCGTTAGACTGTAACAACATTTATGTTTCGACGGACGCCAGTGACAAAACCGTTGGAGCCTATCTCTCTTTCGGCCCTACTCTTGAGTCCTCCCGTCCCGTCGCTTATTATTCTGCCCAGCTCTCTGGCGCTGAACTTAACTATCCGGTCCATGAGAAAGAACTCCTCGCCATTGTCAAAGCATTAAAGAAATGGCGCATTGATTTATTAGGTGTGCCTTTCCAAGTCTATACCGATCATAAAACGCTCGAGCACTTCTTTTCCCAGCCCGATCTGTCTCGTCGACAGGCTCGCTGGCAAGAATTCCTCAGTCAATATGGCTTTTCGATCAAGTATATTCAAGGCAAAGACAATACTATCGCGGACGCCTTGTCCCGTCTCGTCCCCGATCCCAATTATTCTTATGCAAACCATACCGAATCACTTCCTTCCCCTCTCGTATCTTCGAATGCTTGCATCGCTTCAGTACTTTCTATCTCTACCGATGCTAAGCTCCTCGCCGATATTTTGTGCGGTTATACCACTGACCCTTGGTGCAAACGCCTTCCTGACCTCCAGGACTCATTACCGGGTTTGCACAATGTCGACGGTCTCTGGTTCATCGGTGAACGACTGGTCGTTCCCCGCATCAATACTATTTGCGAGTATTTGTATCGACTAGCCCACGACACCCTTGGCCACTTTGGTTTTGACAAAACCTACGCTTCGCTACGTTCTTCCTTTTATTGGCCTAACATGCGCCGTGACCTCGAGGAGAGTTACTTACCTTCTTGCGCAGACTGTTCTCGCAACAAGTCTCGCACAACGAAGGCTCCCGGTCCTCTCCATCCTCTTCCCCCTCCCGATCGACGTGGCGACTGTGTCGCCATGGACTTTGTCGGCCCCTTGCCTTCAGAAAAAGGCTACACCGGCATAATGACCATTACCGACAGGCTCGGGGCGGACATTCGCCTCATTCCCTGCAAATACGGCCTCTCCGCGCAGGAATGCGCCTCCCTCTTTTTTGATCACTGGTACTGCGAAAACGGCCTACCCACCGACATCATTTCCGACAGAGACCGTCTTTTTGTCAGCGCCTTCTGGAAGACGCTATCGCGTCTAACTGGCACGAACCTAAAGATGTCCTCTGCATACCATCCCGAAACCGACGGTGCAAGTGAACGGACCAACAAGACTCTCAACCAGTCCCTCCGTTTCTTTGTCGAACGCCGTCAGAAGGGCTGGGTTGATGCCTTACCGCGTGTGCGTTTTAACATGATGTCTACAATTAATGCATCCACTGGTTTTTCTCCCTTTCAGCTCCATCTCGGACGCTCACCTCGCCTCATCCCTCCTCTCATCCTACCCGCCTCTCTTTCCAATGAGACCGAACTTCAACGCGCCCTCGAGAGCATTCGCTCCCTGGAGGATGACATAGCTGATGCTCACGACTCCCTACTCGCAGCAAAAGCTTCCCAAGCGTCTTCTTCAAACGCTCATCGCGCCCCTGATCCCGTCTACAAAGTTGACGACTTTGTATACCTTGCCACCGTGAACAGAAGGCGAGAGTATTTATCCAAACACTCTAAACGCGTAGCTAAGTTCATGCCCAGATACGACGGACCTTTTCGTATCACCGCTGCTCATCCCGAGACTTCAACTTATACCTTGGATTTGCCGGAATCTACTCGTGTCCACCCAACCTTCCACGTATCTCAACTGCGCAGGCATGTTCCCAATGATGACATTCTGTTCCCTGGCCGTGCCCGCGTTATACCTCCTCCTATCGTCACGCCCGATGGCGAAGAGGAATGGGAAATCGAACAGATTCTCGACCGTCGCAAACGTGGTCGAGGTTGGCAATACCTGGTAAGATGGCAACATGAAGGCCCCCGTGGTGACCTGTGGCTTCCCCAACGACTCATCGAAGACTGTGAAGCCCTCGATGTTTTTCTCGCCTCCCTAGAAAACTCTTCCGAGGAGGGAGGAGTGTAAGCCCGGCACCTTCCCGGACTCACGACGCACGCCACATTCTCGGCGATCTCGGACTACGACTCCACATCCTCGATCGACGTTCCTATTCCCATTTCCTTTGGGACTACTATTCTGCTTCCGTTCTATTTTTATGATTATGTTTGCTTCGAAGAAGACTTCGTCTTCTTTACGATTCCCTTGGATTTCTCTCTTACTCGATTCCGCGCCCTTGCTATTCATCTGCTCATACGTATAAAACGAACTCCTTCACGATAGCTACCTTAGAATCCCCTCCTACCTACTCTTGTACCTCCCTGCGTCACCTCACGAATCATACGCATCGTTCTACTCAGTTTCCGTCCGAACCTTAGTGTTCCCCGCCTCGGGCAGGGTTCCAAAAGCCCTTCCCGATACACGTCCTCGGACCGTTTGCAAACGTCAACAGATGCCTATGACCCACGAGCTCCTTCGCGGGCCCGGAATCAGCATCGCCGCCAAGCCACCTGTCGGGGCGGAAGGACGCAGCATCGTCGCCCCAGAAGCGCGGGGAACGGTTTATAGCGGCGATGGGGATCGCAACAAGTGTTCCGCGTGGTACGATAACGTGGTCGGTGGTGCTGCCCGAGGCGGTGGTAATAGGCATGGAGAGGGGAATGATATCGTCTTTGATTGCCTATCATTGCAGCAAACATAGTTAGGAAATAGGGAAGGCAACAGTAGTGGGAGCAAAAGAGAGGCCTCACGACACGCTCGATCTCCGTGGCAGCTGGGTGGAGACGCAATGTCTCGTGCGTGACAGCGTCGAGGTAGGGAAGCTTGACGCTGCCCATAAGCTCATCGTACAACGGTCGCTCACCATCGTATTTCGCGAGCTCGTCGCGGAGCTTCTTTTGAACCTCCGGGTGCTTAGCGAGCTCGATAAGGGCCCATGTCAACGTCGCTGTATAGTTTCTCAGTAATATTCTCATGCCAAAGAAGAAGAATGAAGTGCACTTGAGGTGGTAATGTAGCCTGCTGAGACTAACACGCTTATCTGCATTCCACCGAGTCACATTATACATGGACTAGACAGTACTGAGGGACGTACATCATCAAGCACTTCCTTCTTCGATAGTTGCAGTCCGGCCTCCGAGCCCTCTGCACGCACTTTCAGCAAGAATCAGCTAACATAACCAAATCGAAATGAAAGAAAGCATGCAACTCACGTAGTCTCCCCAGTACCGAATTATCCGCAATGGACTCGCTCCCTTCGCCCTTCTTCGCCTCCTCCCATACTTTGTCTGCGATATCTTTGAGGCACTCTCCCAGTCGCTTTGCTTTCTGCTTGCTTTGACCCGGAAGCTTATGTAACACAGGGAAAAACAGCCCGAGGGTCGGGAGCATGTTGAAGAACGAGCTTGAGGCATCGTCAGCGTCGAACATCTTTGCGACGATGGGTTTCTCGCCCTCGAGCGAGCGAAAGTCGTGCGAGAAGCCGCCAAGCCCAATTGAGTCGATGCTGTGGATGACGTGAGCGGATGTAACACTCGAGGAAAGGACTTTAACGTACGATATCTTGTTCATCCTGAGTTGCAAAAGCATATGTTAGTACATTATAAACGTCAGCCAGAAAACAGGAGATAAGCATACCATGTCTGAATCTCGACGATAGCGCCGGTGTCTGCTGCCAGATTTTCCCAAGCACTCTTGCACTACCGCAGTAGCATCGGATCAGAGAAAATAGCTAGCAGATGTCACGCATAACTTGCCTTATATGCGCAGTCATAGAAAATGGGATTCAACGCGCGTATCGCAGCATTGCTGAATGCCGGCATGAGCACCTTCCGCTGCCTACACCCACGTCAGCCCCTTCATCATCACACCCGTTCTACCATAATGCCTACCGTCTATGCGCATCACCCTCAGCAACCACAACCCCCTCCCCAACCAAATACCTCAATGTATTCCGCTTGAACTCCGTCCTGACATAAACAGCATTATCCACAGCGAAAAAATGCGCGACCGCCTTCGCATCAAGCAGCACGATCCTGTCCATGCCGAGCGTGTACGGCACCCTGTACACGGGCCCGTACTCTGCCTCCCACCGTGCGTAGTGCTCGGTGGCTTCCTTGGACGGCGGGAGCTTCTGCGAGACGCCCCAGATCAGGGAGTCCGATTGCGGACTGCGTAGGCGCGTTGAGGCGCTTTGGGTGCGGCGGGCAGTAGAGATGGCGCCGACGAAGATGAGGACAGAAGCAAAGGCGGCAAGAAGCTGGAGATCGGGCACGTCGAGAGACGTGACCATAGACGAGAGGTCTGAGAGGCTGGTGAATGAAGTGAATAGTGCGTTAGACATTGGATGTGATGTGATATGTAGAGAAATAGCGGAAACGTACCTGTTTATATAGACTGGTTTCTTTGGTGATTGGATCAGCACGTATGATACGCAGGACGTATTTCTGTGGAAACATACCTTTGCTTGACATCGTTGGCCTTACGAGGTTCGTGTATTTTCCAGCACCAAGAAGTGTGAGAGGGAGTCGATGTGATTTGTTTGTTTTGGGAGCAGGTGATCTTCTACCGAGCATGGCGCCGTCGGCCGAGAAGGCACTGTTTTAAACGAGCGCCCACGATCCTCAAAGGAGCTGCTGCCAGTGGTTATCTCCCAGCCTCGAACGTGTGCTGTTACAGCATACCAGCGTTAGGATATCGGCCGAAGACGCACTGGCATGTGTCGGCCGACTGAGAGTGACTCGCAAAATATCTCCGTAGGCAAACATTCTTCTTCCCAGAGGACGTACTAAGTGGATGGACAGTGATCTCAGCAAAAAACGCGAGCGTGATAGGGGCTTAAAACTAGGTTTCGGCCAATGCCGCAATAATTACTCTCCGCGACGCCACCTCAAGGCCGCCGTGCCAGAGGCAGCTAGGTCATACGAAGGGGTCGGCGAGCCGGAGGTGAGCCGAAGAAGTTCTAAGGGGCCCGGGCTTCGGGAGCCAAAAATGTGACAAGGGCCGGCCCCTTGAATGCACTAGACAGAGCCACGTGACGCTCAATCGGCGTGCTTGGCGAAACTAATCCGGCGCATCGGCGCAATTCGGTCCAAATTAGGTCGTGGACCGAATATGACCGAGTCGACCAACTTGGTCGGCCCCTTCGTATGAACTAGCTGCTGTGCCAGACGCGACGAAGACACGCTCATTCCAAGCCTTGCCCTCGGCAGAGTTTCCCACCTCGACGGCGCTAAAGATGGACGAAGTACCGGCTCCTTTTGATCCAGACCTGGATGCTGAAATCCAACACATGTTCGAGGTCCCTGAGCCTCAGCTCACAGACGACCTCACCCAATTTTTTATGCGAGCAAGAACACTTCCCATAGATAACGACCAAGTCGAGAACACCTTGGTTGGCCGTGTATCCCTTGACTAGATTAGGTGTATCGTCGCGTATAGACTCGTCCCAGGGAGCAGAGATTATTGCAACCATAGTTTCGACCAGACCAGCTCGGAGAACGGACGGGGGGATAGAATGGTGAACAAAGATATCGTCATGAAAGCCGGCGCGGAGGCGGTAGAAAGAAGGCAGGCGGGAGCGGCCATCGGGGAGTGCGAGAGAGCAATGTTGAAGGCATCCGACAACCTTCTCGCATTCACGAAGTGAAACCGCCGAGCCAGGAGTCCAAGTGCTGATGCGAAGCAGGTACTTCGTCTTTTTTGCCTCTGGAATGCAGACGGTTTTGCGGGGGAGGTCCCAATCAAAACCGAGGTAACTGAAGAGAAAGGAGAAAGGAAGATGTTTGGCAGGCGCCCAAGGCCACCCCAATTCGCGAGCAACCGAAAAGATAAGGGATTCGTCATAGGAATAGGACCACGGCCCAGAGAAGGAGAAAATGATGGGGTACCGCCAAAACGTGAAGTCGTCGGACCATTTGAGGATATCGTTAACGCCGCGAGCACGGTAGATGCAGACAATGCTGTCAGCAGGGCGTCCGAACAGCCCCATGGAGCTAGTGCAGCCAAAGCAGCCGGTATGGTCGACATAGAAGAGAGGCACGCCGTCGACGTCCACGCGGACGCAGACGTACGGCTGATCTTCGGGCGCAATGGGGGAGCGGCGATGCGCGGCCTCGACGTCGTTGACAGACACCTGTGTTCCAGGGGGAGCATTAGCGACGAGGAGATAACAGTCAGCAAAAGAGCCCCAATCACATTTAAAGGAGGAACTGTCGATGGCAGAATTAACAGAAGGGAAAGCCGGGTTGTGACGAGGAAAAGAATGATCTTGCACGAGACGAAACTTGGAAGAGCCAGGCTTGGGAATAACTCCAAGCGGGCCAGTGCGAAAAGGACCCACAAGAGCCTCCAGCTGGTCACGCGTGAACGGACCAGAGTAGCGGCCCTCGCGAACCTCGGAATTAATGTAGTTGAGAATGAAACCGGGCTGCTCAAGAGCGGAGCGATGATTTGGAGGAGCAAAAGTTTGAATGAGAGGGAACGAGACGCCGAGACGCCAGCCGTCGCGGAGACCAAAAGGAACATCAGCAAATTCGTGGAGGACGCCAGCGTCGTCCAGCGCGATCGCCCATTCCTGCCAGAGGAGGGGCGTCACCACCTTGAGAAGACCCGACTCAAGCGCAGGCTTGAGCCGAGTGAGACGCGCCGCAGCGAGAACACTTGTGGAGGAACTTGCAGGATTGACGAGTGCACCCCGCGGCACCGTTGAAGGCGAAGAAAACTGACTCGTTGGAAGAAGTCGTCCACTTGCCGTCGCGGAAGGTGAGGAACACCGTGGAGGTGGTGCCACAGGCCCGGTTGCGGCAACCGACGGCGCCGCAGAAGATGCAGCGTTGGTCGGGAGATGTAGCTGCACGGGTGGCACGCTGAGTGGAGGTGCGAGTGGCCGAGGAGGATGCGCGAAATGAGGAGGAGGCAGAGGACGAGGAGGCAGAGGCAGTCACCGCCCGAGAGGGCGGAACCTGCTGACCCGCCAACAGAATGTTGACGCGGTCCATCTGCCACGCCGTGACCAAGCGCGACCAGACGCGCTCCTGCCAGATGGACGGGTTGAAAGGCTCGGATCCCGACGCAAAGTTGCGCCCGACCTCGATATCGTACTGGAGGAACACGGGCCAGCGACCCTCTGTATAGAGGTCGGGGTGCTCGCGGATCTTGCAACCGTGTTCAGCCCAGATGGCCGCCCAACGAGACGCATCGCCTGGATCCTGCTCCGGGAAGTGGGCGCGGATGATGCTGACAAGACACGGGAAGGCGTGCATCCAATCACCGACGGAAAGCGCCGACTCGCCGTCGAGGTCCCAAGAGGCAGGGAGGAGGGTCAGAACCCCGGAATCCGCGATAGTAGCTGTGCGGTCGGTGGACTGGCCGTTTTTGAGCCCACGGAGAGCGGCATTGGTAAGGGTAGTGAGGGGGATGTGCGTGACCCATCCCGCCTTGACCGCCTGAACGACCCGGGGAGGATCCGGGAGCGTAAGGCCGCTCAGCTGGGAGTCAGTCGTTGGCAGACGACGCGCACCAGCCGCAGGAGGTGCGGGGGCTAGAACGGGAGTGGGAACGGGAGCCACGGGGGCAGGAGCACCCGGCATGGCAGTGCGGTACACACCGGGAAGCGGCAGACCTGGGAGGGGAGGGATCAGCACCAGGCGGGAGCGAGCGTGCAGGGGGGGGAAATGGAAACGAGGAGGGCCTGGAGGCCCGCCGAAGGAAGGAGAGGAAAGAGGTACTCACGGGCAGCGGGCGGGGGAAAGGGAGCCTGAGCAAAACCCGGGAGGTTGTCCCTACCCGTGACGTGATCGGCCAAGCGCTGGCGACCGTCGTCTGAGAGAGACTCCCAGAACGCGATCAGACCAGGCGAGAGGCCAGCCACGAGCGCGGGAGCCACTGGAGCCCGGGGCACCGAGGCCAGGGCCGGAAGGACCGCTGGCGCGAGTGCAGGGGAGCCCTCCCGCAGAATGCGAGTACCCGAGATGGAGGAGGCCGGAGCCGCAGAGGACTCCGGAGCGTGTTCAAACCGGACGCGGGGACGAGGCAGCGCGAAGGGGGCAGAGACGGAGGGCGGCGCGAAGGACAGGGCGTCCTCGGCCAAGTGAGAAGCCTCGGGCGCTGGAGCCCGATCGGGAGCCCGATCCTTGCCTTTGGAACGCTTCGGAGGAGGAGCCACCACCGAATCGGACTCGGATGGCATGCGCCTGCGGATGGAATTCGCCCCCAAGTGATCCAACCCCCCAAAACTTGGGGGAGGGGTCGGAGCACGGGCAGGAAAATCGTCGACCTCGTCCTCAGGCTCAATGAGGTCAGGAAGGTCCTCAGAGAGCAGGGTAGCCGGAAGAGCGTTGTCCACCGCCGCCATGATGGTGTCGTCATCGAGAAAATCAGCAGAGTCCAAGGCGGGGCTGGACTCCCCAGGCAAGACAAGCTCGTCGGCGGGCGAGGCAGAGGGAGCCGCCGCCGGCGAGGACCGACGGGTGGAACGAGGGCCCACCGAGCCCGACGCGCGAGACGGCGCAGCGGAGGAGAGAGCACGAGGAGGCATTGGTAGGAAAAAGCAGAGAGAATTCGAGCGAGCGGTGAGCTTGCAGAGAGCGAGAGATGGTGGCGGTTGAAGTCTAAGAGCAATCGCCACCTTGCTCTCTGCGCGCTCTGGCCAGAAAAGGCGCGCCGCTCGTCACGTGTGTTGACTTTCTTGGCTCACTCATTTCGTCCTCAGGAGCAGTAACTATCTTGATTATCACCGCCTAAGGCACGAACGGGAGCCCTCGTTAACCTCATTGCATTAGATTCTACTATCAGGGGCTCAGGCCCAGGCTTGGAACATCCTGATCAATGTGTCTAAGTCGGGGAATTTCGAGGAGCGTCATTCTGTGCTCGACAGGCAACTCAAAGCAGGTGTTCTGCAGTTATGCTCGACAGTAAGTAATTTCATAAAACATTTTACCTTATATAATATTACCTGATAAACTTAGACTTTGTACCATCGCGTGCTACTGTTCAGCCGCTTAGCGTCTCAGTTGCTAGCTCAGCTGTGTCGCCAGTCTTTCCTCTCAGAAAGGCTGTCACCTCGCGATACAGGTGCTATCATTCACTCGCTCTGCTCCTTTGCACTGCAAGACAGCGATGGTTACTCCGACCAGCTCATCGATCCAGCAAAACAATGGCAATGGAGTTTCAGCGAACTAAGCGCGGAGGACCCCTGGTGTAACAATGATGAACTTCGATGTTTAATGGCTAGGCGACTCTTTGGTGAAGCGCAGCTCTACGCTCTTGACTATGTCCGTATTTTACTCTCTACGGACAGAACGTCTTCGTCAAAGCGACTGCTCCAAGTCATCAAGCAGACTCCGACAATCATTGATTTGCTTCTGGATTGCATGATTCTCGAGCCTCCCTATGGATTCCCCGATAGTGTAACAAGCTCGTTAGCTTGCGAGGCTCTATGTGCTTTGTTCAAGTGGTCACCCGACGCAGTTCCTGGAGTGCCGCCAGTAACAACTACAGCCTGTGGTGCCGGTGAAGCAAGAGCGCTGGGCCAGTCACTACAGTTTCTCACTTCGCAGGATAATTGGGTGGACAGGCTTGTGGAGGCGTGGGCTGTCGCCGAAAAATGGTGTAATGATTCTGAGGGATTCGAACGGTAAGATAAGAGGTGGGATTCTTGAGCCCAGGGAGCGTTGATTAACGGCGCACTTATAGCAGTTTCGCGGCTGCGGAGACACTCTACAGGGATGAGGAGTCGACATTCAAAAGGAGACAACTGAGAGGATATACAGGAGAGTTGGCAAGTGCATTGTTTCCCGTTATCAAGACCCATGGTCTGATGGAATTGTTCAAGTTGTGACACAGGCTGCTCTCGTATATCTATTCTTCGCCTCATCACCACTCTAACACATTTCGCGGACGCTACTGGAGTCAAAAATGTCGACCTCTACCCCCTGCTCACAGTTGCATACCAAGCGAGCTTCAAGATCGATGACGAGAAAGAGCGCCACCGCACGCAAGACATCTGCAACTGGCCATCATGGGCGTTGCTGACGATGGACCGCTACGGCTACATTGATCCCTTCCACGTGGCTCCGGAGCGCGTTCTCGGCCCTACGGCTTTCGCACGTCTATTGGTTATACTAGCTCATCGAAATGCGCTAAACAACACCCAGTTTCTCCACAAAGCACCCGAGAGCCTGTCGCCTGTGACCTCACTCACTCAAATACAGCAAATGACGCATCCAGACGTTATCCGGCGCTTTCTTACGATATCCCTCTACCGCGCCAAGGATCATATAGAAGAAGCCATGTACATGGAGTCAAAGGAGGTCGGAAAATATTTGCCGCGCTCCAGCGTCATATTCAACGGCACTGCGGAGCTCGCGGCGGCTATCGTCGCCTTTGCCGACCTGACGGGCGACGCATACACCAGCATCACGTACAGGGCACGCTTAACACTTGTGACGGCTCTTGGAAGTCTCTCTCAGACAGCGATA
Organism: Coniophora puteana RWD-64-598 SS2; assembly: GCF_000271625.1. Taxonomy (NCBI): domain Eukaryota; kingdom Fungi; phylum Basidiomycota; class Agaricomycetes; order Boletales; family Coniophoraceae; genus Coniophora; species Coniophora puteana. Next base: position 1,855,543 of record NW_006913063.1, read on the forward strand.
CAGATGGGACAGTATAAACGTGCGTACTCCTGGTCTATGACGGCTCTTGACATGAACCAGAAAAGCCCGCCTAAGGAGAAGATTAGTGATTTTCTCGTCAAGGGGTGCAAGAGGGTAGCTCGCGACGCTAAGAGGGCAATCGATTCGCGATAGGAAAAAGAGGTTTTCTGGAACTTGGGCTGCGCGTTGTCTTGGACCAGGGATCCTGTCGGGTATAGTGATGCCAGCCAATGGTTTCGGTCTCGCCAAAGATATCATATTATAGCTAATTTTGTTTATTTTAAATCCCTCAACTTGAGCATGGGCATTCTCCTCGATACCTTCATAGATAATTTAGGAGAAGGCTGGCTGTGAATAAATGCACATTTCCACCAGACTCAGTTGAAGCGTTATTCAGACCTCACCGCGCTGTGATATAATGACAATTTGTTGTTTGTTCGAGTAATCCCAGTGACCGGGGCTTCGGAGAGTCGATACTGGGAGGGACTATGTCCGAGGGATATCGGCTCATATCAGCACCGTAAAATCGGGGACAAGGGTAGATAGAACCCTCATTCTGTTATGCCCTCGTCCAAAACATTATCTCATATGCGATGTCCTCAAACATAGCTTGTCCCATTGTATGGCTCACAATTACTCGATATGGAGCTGCCACCTGATGCACTGGTCGCCGCCACACAGATCGGTGCGTTTCAGAAAGCTTCTGCGTGCACTGGATTGCTGCATGAGAACCATACAAGCGCCCACAGGCAGGTCATCTGCGTATACACTCACACCATGTGACACTATTTCGGGAGCCCGAGAGGGATATTCCGTGAGTTCAGGCACCGGACCGCATCCCATCTCCGTGCAACCAGTAATCAACGTTCTTTCATTGTACGACCTGAAGGTGGTAGGGGTTCTCGAGTCGGACGTCACACTGTTTATCTTTTCAAACCCAGTGCAAAGGTGCTCCCTCGAGTCGATAGGTGTCATAGGTCTTGTGCCCTACTCCTCGGTATTCTAACAATGCCAAGTCAGCCTAGGGGGGACGTTCTCCTGTGCGAGTGTATATGTTTATAATGTCTAACTATAACATGGGTCTTGATTGTTCCGGCCTTGCCGTAAACCTTTACACTCCACTGGCGCTCAATAGCCACCACATGCCTCATATATGGGGTATCGTAGATAGCAGTTCGATAGGATAGAAGCCCCTCTGCCAACCCATCTGGCCAATATCTGCACTATGCCCCAGTCTGAAGCTGAAGCGCGGTCAGAGGTAATTTCTAATATTACTTATATCCAAGACACCAGCTTCTGTGTGGGTGAGCGCATATTCAGTCACTAGCCTGGTCATATACTCAAGCAGACGGAAACATGCAGCCGCAATCGCAACAATTGTCGTATACGACTGCAGTGAGTCTGGGATAAAATCTAACCACATAGCAATACTGTTCTTGATGGATTTCGACAGTAATCAATCTGGACAGAGAGGTCAGTCTACAGCTTATATGACCCCCTTGTTTCTTATGCAAGCTTACGCTTTGAACAAAAGATTGACCTTATATGGGTAAGCTCCTATGATCGCAGCGATGACCGGGTCTGAAACTTTTGCAGAATCGAAAACTGACCGTTGTGTCCTGGCTTTACTTCATTGTATGATTGTTTTTCAGCATTATGAGCCATATTCACACCGTTTAGTGTCGCTACCTTTCTGTAGCCATGATTATGTATGTTTCCTTACATTGACCGCAAATCTATGATGTTGACTATCCGACCAGATTTGCCATCCTAAGTAAGGAAAAGTAACGGTACTCTGAACATTCCTAACTGATTTTTTGTATTGTCTAGTAACCACCACGTTTTCACTGTCTTCGATGGTAAGCCGCCTCTCTCGAATGATTCTTCCAATATTTAACATGTTCGCCATGGCATAGGGGTAAGGCTTTTTATACCATTACAATTGTTTAATTCATTCCCAGATCTTTTGTGCCTCCACGTTAGCTGTCAGTATCGAGCTGGTTGTAGTTGTGATACAGTGAGCTGATCGTTTTTGTGTATCAGGCACCGCCATTAGCCAAACCTACACATGGTCAAGCTTCGTTCTAACCGTTGCTACTAATCTCTATTCAACGCCTTGGGTTCTATTAGACTCCATTGAATCAACAGCTATTATGGTTCTCCGTATCCACGCAATGTTCCATAAATCAAAGGCCATCCTTGCCCTCCTTCTCGTGGCCTTCCTTGCCATGGACGTCTTCAACATCATCGGAATTATACCTAGCACGGAGCACCGAGGTAAGTGTGTCTACGTTTTGTGTGGGATCATCTAAAGTATCCCAATAGGGCATGCTGAAAACGTTCTGCTCATGTGGGTGTGCACCGAGCCTAATAGTTGGAACTACAAGATGTTCGTCAGCGTAACGAGAATCCCAGACATATCATTCGGCCTCCTGTTACTAGGATTGGCATTTTTCGGGTACTACCAACATGCTGCAGAACGGAAGAGATATCTGGGCATCTGGTCTGTTAACTCGTGGATGAAGCTGATTCTGACACAAAACGTGGTCTACTTTATTGTGTAAGCTATGATTTCTGACCTCTCAACGTGCTCTCACTGCTTGTATAGAGTTGTAGGGTGCAGCACCGTCACACTCACAGCCGGCTACTTCAGTGAAACTCAGGTCTGTGCTCATCAATACTGGCCTGATAGCTTGCTTATTCGTCATTCATGCACAGCTGACATTATTAGCATTCGGTCCCACCCTTGTTAGCTTGCAGAGCTATATTCTTGCACCACGTCTGCTACTCAGTTTCCGTGGATACCATTCTAGACCCACGCACTCTCGGGGTAGCTCCGCCGACAACGCATTCGGCATCAGTACCTACGCTTCAACTGACAAAGATTTTTCGCTTCCCTACTACCCAGCAAGTCTTAGCCACGATAGTAGAGCATCATCGCGCATTGGGATTAGAACTTGGGATGCGATGACAGGTTAGGTTCAGAAAAGTAGAAGGCGGAAGAAACAGAGAACGCTCTGAACGATGCATTGTAGGTTGATACGTATGCCCCACTTTCTCACTTGCTACGTCCGTTGTATGATACATAGCCTTAGCCCCATAATCACTATGCTTGAAGATTACTGTTCAAAGCACCCACGATATTACAACGCCAATCGGATCATGACTTTCTATAGCGCTGCTAAAAGCGAAGTTAAAGTTTAACCGTTAAGATTTGCACTGTCGATACCAGGAACTAGATTACAAGCCTTAACGTCGGTTGGCTTTATTATGAGCGCTCATCGCTCGAAGCATCGACTTCGATAATTAGTTTGGGTGGGATCCTTCAGCGAGTCCAAAAAGCGTCCCCAAAGTAGATCCTTGAAGTTTTTTAGGGGGCTGCTATCTCTGCGGGGATTTGTTGGGAATTTGATCGTTTCCTTTTTGGCTCTTTCCTAGATCGAAAGTGTTGAATGCATTTTAAATTCAGCGAAAATGGCTTGTAGTTTTACCTACCCTTCCCTCCCTTTCCTTCGCGCAGGTTGCCTGCGGCGAATGGTTGACTCGCGCGAAGCGGATGCATTACAAGTTCGTATTGAAGCGCCGATCCAAAGCTTTAGTCAGATCAAATTTTTGATCCGTTATCTCGTGAGCACCTGTCACTCCCGCATGACAGGTGTAATTGGACGTGATGTGGGTGATGCACGTCACGTCAAGTTGGCTATAGTCCAGCCGCGTTCCCCTTTCCCCCGATAATTCTTTTATTTCTGAGGGACTTAGAGCCATCCCTCCCTCATATTCCGTCCCCTATGTCATAGCGTCAGCCGGGCAGCCGTACTGCTCCCGGCAGGCTGTCAATAGATGTCAATCACCTCCTGTCAAAGTCCGAAGGCCCTGCTAGACCGTGCACATGGAATATAGCCCGATACGGATACAGTTTCCGGTGCCTGGCGCCTGTGCCCGCCGCCGCCGCCGCCTCCCTCGCATTCCCACGAAGATCTCAGCCCCTCCTCACTGTCTAATACACTCTCAAGATGCGCTTCAGGCGTCTTAGACAGTTCTTATGATCGGTAACAATGTACGTGAATGCAGGGGTGGGTTTATTACCAGCAACAGTAGCAAAAATACAGATATAACCTAGTTAGTGTTAGTATTGTAGGTGAAGGATATATTATGCGACGTCCACGTTCTCCTCGTCGGAATCATCGATGACGGCAGGGGTCTTTGGCGCACGAGAACGCGTTGTCGTCTTCTTGGTGGCAGTGGGCGGGCGCTCGGCGCGGGCGTAAGGGCCCCGCTTCTTACCTGCATCAGATCGCTGCTTCCGAACCTTCCCGCCCGTTCCCGAGGCGGTCCGTTCCGCGACCTTCTTCATGTGCTCGGCGGCCTGCGCGGCGGTGATGTTGATCCATCTGCATCGGTTAGCCCGGAGCTCGGTGCGCAGCTTCTTGGCGTCGTCGCCATTCTTGAGAACGCATGAGAGGTTGCCGAAGGGGATCTCATCCTCGGGCCTGCCGATGAGCTTAACGTGCCGATCCCTGACGATGAGCGTGTCGTAGTACTTCCACTCCATGGTGATGCCAGACATATGGGTGATGTTTCCTGGATCGCGTCAGTAGTTAGAATAAGCAAAGGTAATTGAAAGACGTACGTAGACCAATGAGGATGAGGTCATTGCACTGCCCACGGACGATGTTGAAGTCGTCGCGCTCGGCGGTGTCTGTGCGAGACGTTGAGCTAAAGATAAGAATAAATGAGCATTGGTACGTACTCTGCTCGTTCGCGGCCCCCCATAACTCGAACAACTTGCTGACGTCGCCTGCTGGCCGGCCGAGAGATTCATGGAAGAATCGAAGCGTGTTGTCGCTGCCGTAAAGAGTCGTAGGGAATGTGTCATTGACATGGCCGCGCGTGACCATGAAGATGACGTGCGCACCTGTACGAAGAGCGAGGTTATCGGCCTCAGGATAGTTAGTACAACAGCAGGGAGAAGAAGACGACGATGACTTACGACATCCCTCATATGGAACGTTGTCGAGCTCACGTCCTGAGCCGCCAGCTTGTTGGCGCCACGCATGCCGACGAGCTTCAGAGAACGATGGTCCCCGAGGTTGGTCTTCAGCTCCTCCTTTTGTTCGTCTGTCAGGTTCTGAAGGTTGGGATCGTGGGCGGCGAGGGTTCTGAGATCGTCGAGTAGAGCCTTCTCGCCGATCGCACGGTCTGATAGAGTAGACGTTAGTATAGTTCAGCACGATGAAACATTGATAACACACCTCCGTTGGCCTGCGTGGACATGTAATGCGTGATGGCGTTCGGCAGCGTCACCTTCCGCGTCTTCTTGTAGTGGGTGTTGGCAATGAGGAGCTTCTTGATCTTGTCGGGCTTCTCGTTGAGATCCGAAGCCGCCTTCCGAACTTCAGTCTCCTGCATGGTGATGAGCTCTTGGATGCGCGCGAGGACGAGCTCGTGGTGGAGGGCCTTCTCCCCCTTCTGCGCCTTGCGGGTTTCTTTTTGAGCAGCGGTGAGAGGAATGCTGGGGCGAGAGGGCTGGATATCCGTGCGATCCGGGTTCCTACCCGGCCACTCCCTCGAGCGCTCGACAGCGTCTTCATCCTCAGCGACGAGGGTAAAGGGACGGGTGTCGAGGAGGCTGCGGACCTTTGCTGCACCGGTAGGGGCGCGGTCTTCATCGTCCTCGTCCGAATCGCCCGCATCTTCCTCTTCCTCGTCACTGGATGGATCTTTGCTGGCATCGCCGCCGGAGGATAGTGACGTGTCCCCCATCCTGGCATCGCCTGCCGACGTTGGCATGCCCGCGGTGCCACCAAGAGTAGCAGACGTGCTCAAGGTGTCTGTTTGACCATACGACACGTCGAGTGAGACACTGTCGAACGTGTCAAGCGCGCTGTCTAGGGTGCTTGACACGTTGTATGGGGACAGAGGGCCCGGGGGGGTGTAATGGAGGCGAGGCGGCGGAGAAAGGGGCAGGTCCATGGAAGGCGTTGAGAGATGGACGTTACCATCAGCATGGGATGGGGTCAGGTGGGAGAGGGGGCTTGGGTTGACGGAGTGCGAATGGTAGTAGAAACTGGCGAAGCTGGCGAAGCTGGCGAAGCTGGCGAAGCCATCGTCAGGGTTCGAGAAGGACTTGAGGGATGATGTATCGGGCGACATGGATCCGTAGACGCCAGGATACGATGGGGTGTTGCCGGTGGGTGGGAGAGGCGGGAGGGGTAGGTAAACATCCTGAAACGAGGTGTAGGTGCCCTCGCGGCCACCAGAGGCTGTCCCTGCTGCCTCAGAGCTGGTGTAGTCGGGAGAAGGGAAGTTTTCATGACCGTAGGGCTGCATCTTGCGGGTGTCGATAAGCCTTCGGGCTGATCCTTGAGAGAAAAAAACGGAAATGGACGAGTGCGTCCGTTTTCAACGCTTTTATAGTCGGGGTGTTATTTGTCACTCACTGGCATCTAACAAGTACAAATTATCATGTTGAATCGAGAGCGCGTTATAGCACGTGCCTACTAGATCACGTGCTATGGATGAGTAGGTGTTCTTCGCCAATTGAATTGAAAGCTCACCACATAGTTTGGCGCCCAAAAATAAGCGCTGCTGTTGGCACGCCTCAGCGCCTATGTGGTCAGTTGTTGGCAAACCCTACAGAGGATTTAGCCCCGTTGCCTCATTGCTAACACGTTAACAAGTAAAATACACGCTTACCACCACTCATACATGATCGTACGAAGCATGGGATTGAGCATAGCAAGGCGCGACAAGACCATGCCAGAGTTGCCGGGATAGCAAGGAGGTGCCTTCAACCGCTCGTGATAGTCTTCTCAGACGCCAATCAGAGGATACTCGCGCTGTAGGATATCGCACATGGTCACTGTGCTAAGGTCGCATACACTGCCAAAGGTGCAAAGGCAGTCCCGTCACGTTTGGAGGGACCGGCAGGTTAGGGGATAGGTAGGAACGAGATTACCGTAGGCCGGGTGCGATGTCCTAGTAATGTAGGTGCGCCCGATGCTGCGTTGTCGTATAGCAGAGGAAATATACTGTAGAAACAAAGTGTGTGAGAAGTGAGCGGTGCAATACAACACGTACAGTTGTCCCGGGCCATCTACACGGGGCGCGGAAGACCAGTCTCCAGTAGTCGATGTACCGAGGAAGGCGTCTTGCAGTCTAAGCATAAGAACAACATCAAGTGTGCAGTTGCTGGAGTCGTTGATCAACGTACCTCGTAATTTGTATCCGTTCCCCACTGCATTTTTACTTCCGCTGTCACAGGTAAGGGGGACGCTGACAGGCGTCTAGACCAGAGTGACAGCCGACACGGCTGTACGCGACCGACCGGTTTAACCCGGTCCACAGTCATCGGCATAACCCGAACACTTCCGGTGTCTTGACCCCTACTGATCGATTGATCACTTATCGCAATCGACATCGTCGCTCCGTTATCGTCCACCTCCTGGCCTCACCGGCACCCATGACGACTGCACAGCGCGAGGCTACGCTGCGGTGGCTCGAAAAGAAGCCAGAGTGGGTTGTTTCCATCCAACTTATATGCTCAACTGACGCAAAATCAAGGGCGCGAGAAAGACAATTGACTTTGGGTAGGCTTCGCGCGGCAAGGTGCGTGTGTCCGCGCGCCTGGGGTTTACCTCACTAATCAAGCCGCAATTCAATGCATTCAGGCAACGTGAGAGGTAAGCTCACCTAACGATCGGTTTTTAATTGATATAAACTTATTCATATTGCAAGGAAAAGCGCAGCTAAGCAACAACGCGGCACGGACCCGGGGTTAACGTTGCACTCCTCCTTGTCCCCCAGCCTGTCGATCCCACCTAACGCTCAACCCAACTCTCATCTCTCACCCCAGCATGTCGCCAACCTCGCGACTCGCACCTCTCATAGCTCATCTGTCGCAGCCATTCGTGCAGAGATCCAGGATTGGACACTGGAGTGGGGGAGCGAGAAGGATTGGGCCGTGGAGTTCCATCGTGAGCTGCGCCGTGCAGAGGCACATCCTCCCGATGGTGTCGACTCGTGGGTCAATTTTCTCGACGACCACGTTCGTCATGGGAGGGATATCCTTGTTGCGCTCAAGAACGTCAACATGAAGGAAGTTTTCGAAGACCCTCTTGTGGTCCAGGATATTTTCACTCAGGTCCTGGAGCTCACCCACCACGTTCTTTCTGAAGTTGTATTCATTTCTGTAAAACTTGACGAGTACGCGCCTGCCCTCCCCTCCTCTCGTATCTCTGGTGCCCGACACTTTACCATGTAGATTACCTAGTCTGTACCTCATGCGACATGGAAACCTGACTTATGTCATGCAATGACTATCTGTACTGCGTTCAAAACTCGCTCGCTGATACTGCGCTGCTCTAGCAATTGTACTAAATACCTAATGCAATGTACACACCCAGTACGGAAAATACAATAAACAGCTAGGGGGTAATATAGCGTACTCATAGCGTAGCCAATCTAAGTACCAACTGCTGACATTTTATTATATCCGCTGCTTAGCGTACCCACGCTATAGTACGCTATAGTACGCTATGCAGAACGTTCACGTATAATTGTCGTTCAACACAGAGCATTGAACCCTGAGTAGTAGGAGTCGTCTTATAGTCAGAATATGTGCTACTGTGAGTTCAAGGTCTTTGAGTAGCCATGAAATCCCAAGTCGAAGGGTATATTGATAATGTGCACCAAATGCCGTTGAATGCTATCGAGTTCGCAAGTTCACGCGCGTCACATTTGTGTACAAGTTATGAACGTCTAGCCAATACTATGAGTCCACCCAATCGCACGGCTCTCAGGCACGCTCAAACGTTGCCTCCTTATCTTGTGCTTATCGAAACAAAAGGCCCACTGATTCTGACGTGACATAAGATGAATAAACGGTTGCATAAGAACAGCTAAACAGTACAAAATTATATGTACTTGTGCTAACTATCTACGCCTGCGTGGACCTCCGTGGGCTTCTTCGACACTGAGTGCTGATATCAGTGGTGTAATGTCATCCTGGGGCTGGATGACAGGCGATGATGAAGGGGCCGGAGGTGCTTGCGGCCAGTATGGGCCGTTTTCAAATGGTACGGGATCGAGGCAACCGTCCTTGTAATCTCGCGTATACACAGCCAGCGCCTCCTCAAACGTGGGGTACCCACGTTGAACAGCGGAGCCAACGTGGTGCACCCGCGGGCCGACTTCGTTCCTTAACTATGTATGAGTGTCCTGATAGGTAATAGACAACAAGACACTTACCAATCGTAAAATATGCCGACTTCCTGCCCGCGGGAGACGACGTAGAACTTCTTGACGTGGTAAGCAGGTTTCTTGAATGAGCTCGGGTGAGGAATGGCTGGTCGAGGAATGGTAGGAACAGATTGGGAAGGGGAGAGTGCGGCTGGCGACGGGGGTGAAGGCAGAGGGGCGTGTGCAAGTGGAGGGGAGCGTTGAGGTGGCGGCACACCTGCAGGCAAAGGGGATCGTGCAGGCTGTGGAGTGGCAGGAGGCGGCGTTGGCGAGTGCAGGATGGGATGGTGAGATCGGCGGCGTGGCGATGGGGTAGGGCTATGTATCATAAGTGGACTTTCGGGCCAATGCGAGCGAGATGATCGAGCACGAGGGGTACTGGGGGGCGATAATACTGATGCCGGGGTGCTGCATACCGAGGGTCTGCTTGTGCGCGAGGCAGGTGAAGCAGGGACCGATTGTGAGTGATAGACTGTAGTTGTGCGATATGTGGTTCGGCTGGTTTGGGTATAAGTCGGCGACGTCGTTGTGGTGACTTCCGTGGTACGAGTACGGACGACCACAGGAACACTGTAGTCCTCTTCGCCTGTCGGGGAAGGAGTCCGAGCTACTACCAGCGTCAGTGGCCAAGGTTCAGAGGTCCAAATAAGTCAATGTACCAGTGGATGATTCAGAGCTAATATGGTGCAGTTCACCTAGCCACCGCTACCTTTGTGCAAATTAGCCCCTATCCTACTGTAGCCTTCAATACCAGACATTTTTTAATTTTGTCTTGTAGAAATGCTTGTTTCTATCGTACAAAGAGTTCCACAAGACAGAATTTTGATTGAGTAAGAATTGGCGGAGATATTTTTTTAAAGGTTGATCGATTTGGCGCGGCCCCGTAAAAGGGAGGCCCCTATTCCAAAATTGGAAACACTTACCCACGCTCAGTCAAAGCGTTGAGCAACACGCTCTGGCACACGTCGATGGGACTTGTATCGTGTTGAGCTGAAGTTGCGAACCTCGATATGTGACTCCTTGGCATACAAACCAGATCTGTATGCCTCTATCCCAATGGTGGGTACGATTTTCCCATAAGCGGATTGTGCAAATGTCGACAGAGGCCATTGCTTTGGGGATATTGACCTTGAGAGTGGCAAAGGTATAATCACAGTTGTCGCGAATATACTTCTTGACCTTGCCCCAGAAATATTCGATAAAATTGAGTTCGCAATGAAACTTGGGTAAGAAAAGGCACAAGTGACCGGCTGCCTCAATAACCTCGCGAACAAGTGATTTCTGTTGGATTTCTGTTCTTAAAAATGAAGCTGGAGTTGCAGAATGTGGCGCAAACAGCACTAGGTAGCATCAACAGCACACTTGCTCGCTGATGCTGCTGTTTCTGATGTTTGGACATAGCTAGAGTATGCTCGATTAGCGCGATGTAATCCTACTGCTACGCCCTTCGTGCTGACTAATCAGGGGTACTCCATATATATCAGCTGTGAGGTTAGGGTTCAAACTTGAATTTTCCGCCGCCGATTTGGCGCGTGCACCAAGGTAGCGGTGGCTAGGTGAACTGCACCATAGATGTTATAGAGGCGGGACGACCTCGTCGAGTAGTCGTCTCCTGGACCATGGCTGTAGCTGGTGAATGATCAAGTCATCGCTATCAGCACTTAGTTGATGCCCTGCTCGCGATCACGTGCTTTACCTCGCCTGCCCCGTCGCCCCAGAACGCGAACGCGCAGAGTATTAGATTGCAGAACCACCGCTCCACAATGGCTATTAGCACAAGCAAAAAACGTACCTCAAGTTCCAATAGATATCGGGTCTTAGGGCCATCTCGCACGGCATCTGGGGCGCCTATTCCAAAGCATATGAATGTCAAGACACTCACAGCGAAGGGTCTCTCTGACTGGACCGTCAAACAGGAAAGGAAAAGGCAACAGGACATGAAGTGTGAGCGAGGTCGAGTAACTTAATGGCTTGATGCTTACCTGTGCTGCAGTGATGTCTGCCGAGGAGCAGCAACGCATCCGACAGCTGCGTGATCTGCCCCTGCCCGCGGAGGATGAGGACATGCCTCTGGAGCAGGAATTCCAGGTCAACATTGAGAACATCATCAACGGGTCAGAAGGAATTGACATTAGTCATGGTGGGGGGGAGTTTGATGCGCTCACCCGTGAACTGCAAGGTAATCTGTCCAAGGTGTAAGTGTGTATACGATTCCACTACGGCCAAGAGCTTACAATATTTGTGATATAGCCTTAGTTCGACAAAACGCCGCCGGCGAGACTATCGCACCAGGCGCGACCGAACTTTGCGTCGGGATCGAGGGTTTCTGCGTCAGCTATCGGCGATGGCAGATGCATATATGGACTGGACGCACCAGTGCAGCATGTCGGGTGGCCGGGGCTGGTGTGCTTGGGATACCCTGCGTCGGGTGGAGGAGGGAGAGGCAGGGCCTTCCCCGGCGGGTGATGATGGGAAGGAAAAGGATGTGAAGCGCTGTGAAGTGCGGGTTGTGGATCTCTATGGTGCGTGGTTTCTAAGTTTGAATTGTATACGCTGATGCCCATTGAACACTATTAATACATAGACGCCCACACGGTCGTGATAACCTACCCCTCCATCTCCGCACCTGGTCCGACTCTCGCTCGCTTAGGCCTCATCCCATCCTCCCCTACAAACCCCACTGTTTGCGTGACAGCCGACGTGCTCGAGGTTTATCGCCTAGCCCACCTCCGTTGCCCGCACTTGTCCGTTCAAGCCTTTGTCAAGACAGTTTGCGACCTCCATCAGCGGGCTTATGCCTCTTACCTCACCCGCCAGTTCACCATTGCCTTCGACGTATATCAGCAAATCCTCGCGGAGGTCAAAGTCCGAGTACAGGCCGCGTTGCAACGTGATTCCCCAGACTGGAGGCTTAAACATGCGTGTCCGGCGTGTACATACAAGCTCGAAGACGAAGACGAACTTCAGTTTTCAATGCTCTACACCATGGACGGAAACGACTCACTGAAACGCTACCATAGACGTGCATCGCAGGACGACGACGAGCTTGAAGATATCGGCCCCAACACCGTACAACCCTCATCAGAGCTACCGACTGCATTCCAACTTCGCAGCGACAGGTACTTGTCTCGAGAGGCGGTGGATAAGCTTGCAAAACCTGGTACCAAGTCATTGGCAAACGAGGAGGTGAGTAACTTCTACTCTTCAAGCGTGCATTGTTAATATGGTGTAGACCAACAACGATGATAATCCGTGCACGGAAAGGTGGAAGAACATGAGAGATGACAACACCAAGCGGATGTGGGGGATTTTCGAGGAGACTGGCCTGTTCGCATCGCTGTGCCGACATGGGTTTTCTCTTGTCGTTGCTGACATGGTGCGAAGCGGAGAATTGTGAGTGTTGACTTTCTTCCTTGAGTTGAAATTGCTAACGCTGCTGATCAGATCTAAGTACCCGTTGGCCGTCGTCGAGAAGCTACTCGGCGCCTTTGGTATCAAGCTCGGCGGCGGCTACGATATCGGATGCAGCTTAAAGACGACACTCGCCAACAGTCCTATCGGCGCCCTCGCAGCTGAACTCAAGCATACGAGCCTTGTGGGGGCATTTCACGGGCACGCTCACCGCCGGTTATGTCAGCTATGGCACCTCGCTACGTACGTGGAAGGTCTTGGACTCGAGGACCTCGAAGGGTGCGAGCGGCTTTTCTCGAAGCTCAACGCACTTGCCGCTTGCGTGCGCTACATGAGCGCTCTCCGCCGTCAGCAAGCCATTGCGGCCTTTCTTGAACATAACGACATGTTCGAGGTGTTTGCGAACATTAGTGAGTACTCTACTCTTCCCCAAGCCAGTATCTCATAGCCGTGTCTAGCACTCTTCATACTCAATAACTACAAGCAGGCAACTAAGATGTTGTCCGAAGGCTCGACGGCATTGGCCATAGCCATGCAAGAGCTCGGTGTCAAGGATGAGAACGTGTTCGAGGAGTGGCTCAAAGAAGAGAGGGTATACCTGAAGGGCCTTCAGAAGGAGCCGGAGAATGAGACGTTGGAGATGGAGTACTGGGAGCGGCTCGATAATCTAATCAAGTACACGTAAGTGAATTCAGTTCGTAAAAATGTATGCTTATTCGGATACCGCTCAGAGAACAAGTCTCCCAGACGTCGGTCTGGAAAGTCGACACTCCTGAGACAATGGAGCAGGGTCGCCCCGATGAGACTTCCGCCGACGCAACTGCACGTCGTCACGCCCTCGAGAAGTACGACAAGGAGCTCGAGATCGTCCATGGGTTGGAGCGGCGGCTCGGTCTCGTGAAGCGATGGACTCCTGACATGCCGGAGTGGCAGGAGGCTGCTCGCAAGGTCGGCAATCGTAAGTACCAGCGAGCACTTGACTCGCTCGAGGGTCTGCTCGTTGCGCGAGTGTTTGAGCTTACGAAAATGAACAAGTCGCAAACGGGTAAGTCGTGATTTTCCAGTATTCGTCACGGCCGCTTGATACATAAATTATTGGCAGGATATGCGCTACGCCAGCACATTGGCAAGGCCCTCAAGGCCCGATCCCAGGCCATTTGTACAGCGCTCGATCGGTTCAACAACATTGCGCACGCGTCTGGGAAACCGAAGCTTCAGTGGGACGAGGTAGTCCAATACACATTCCTTTCCGACTTCGACCTCCTTCGAGATGCACGGCAAGATATCCGAAAGCAGCCATGGGCAACGCCAGCGGGCCGCATTGCCATGGATCAATACTTCAAGCTGTGCCGAGCCCGTGAGGAGATTCGTCGCCTCAACGTCGAAGCCCGCCGTGTGGTTACTTACCTGCGCGACGAGATGACTTACCTGCGCTCGTGTGAGGAGCTGTATTGCCCGATGCAGCCCTCTCTCGCCCACCAGATCGCAATCCACCGGCGCGAACGCGAGCGCTTCATGACGCTCCATGAGCGCCGACTCACGAAGCTCGCCGAGCTCCCCGGCTTCAGCGGATGCCTGACGCCAGGCGTTAGCAAGCAGCGGGAGCCCGGAGATAGTACCGGGCCGCTTCCGGCGGCTCCTACTGACATGGCGGTAGACTTGGAGGCGACAGACGGCAACGATGGAGTGGAAACCGGAGGGGATGGCAATGTGGACAGGGGTGGTGACGAGGGCGACGACGACGATGGTGAGGGCGACGACGACGAGGGCGACGATGACGACGACGAGCCCATCGTTGCCGAGGCCCTCGTATCCATTCTGAAGATCGCGGACGACCAGCATGAGGTGGAGAGGGGGTAGGGTGGCTTCTATTGCTCTATGACATGTCATAGGATATGTTTTACTTTATGTTATCATTCTTATAACACTACCCTCTATGATAAAACACCCGACGCGTCGGGGAACGGGCGGGCGGGGGATGGGACAACTGATTGACAGCTGTCAGAAGTGACAGGGAGACTGATTGACAGCCACCCGGGAGTAGTAGCGCATCCCGGCTGACGCTATGACATAGGGGACGGAATATGAGGGAGGGAGGGCTCTAAGTCCCTCAGAAATAAAAGAATTATCGGGGGAAAGGGGAACGCGGCTGGACTATAGCCAACTTGACGTGACGTGCATCACCCACATCACGTCCAATTACACCTGTCATGCGGGAGTGACAGGTGCTCGTGAGTCGACAAAAGCACTCTCAAACCGGTCGTGTCCTCGTCAATACTCCCAGATCTGCAATATTTGACTCGTTGTCACGCACTCAATACTCAGTCATCATGAGCAACAGCTCAATAATGGATGTGCTTACGAACAACAGTTCAAGAAAGGATTTGCTCCATGCAGTGCTCACCTCCCCCGACCCTAAGCGTCCCGCCTCGCTATCTTCAATTTTCGGACAGCTAAACGAGTATGGGATCGACAGCTATGCCATCTTTGATGTTCTGGTGAATACGTATACTTAGGTGTGCAAAATATAGTTCCTGACAACATGACAACGTCAGTCCGTTATCACAGATATGTTCCGCTCTTCGGCAGGATCAACTTCAAGCTCAGCATCGTCTGGAGGCAGTTGGGACTCAGCGATAGACGTGAGTATGAAAACTGGTCTTATTGAGTCTATGGTTGGTATCATTGCTGTACCTTGGAGCGACACCTCTACATCAAGTCCAGATCAGCTCATCCGGGGCTACATGTCTCAGTGGCAGGCGTGGAACATCCTAATAGAAGTATGCGGCTTAGGAACTATCCACCAACGACACTTGACTCTTAGTAAACTCATCAATGCAAGAGCCTTTGACATATGCTTGACAGTGGGTTGCTCTTTCAGATCTTCCGGCCGATCAAATTAAATTTGCACAAACATATTCAGACCTTAAACCATCGTTTGTTGTTGTTTCGTGGACGAGCGGTACACCTTCTTAGAGCGTCATGCAGCGAGTCCTTTCTTCCACAAAGACTCCCCTCTCAAGACGTTGCTATCTTCATCTCCGCTCTATGCACCCTTGCGCTTCAAGATCCGGACACATTATATGGTCAACTAACTGGTCCGGAATCAGAAATGCAGTGGAACCTTGCCAAACTTAGTTTTGAAGACCCATGGAATAAGAATGACGAATCGCGCCACCTAATGACGAGGCGATTCTTCGGAGAATTACAAATGTTCGCCCTGGATGCTGCCCGCATCCTTCTAGCTATGGGCCTTAATTCCTCTCCAAGGGCTCGTCTCAATGTTATCAAACATTCGCCAGAGATATATGACTTACTACTCGACTGTGGAATTCTCGCGCACCTTCACGGATATCCGGAGGGGGTGTCAGGGCCATTGGCCTGCGAGGCTCTATGCGCTTTCTTCAACTGGCCAGCTGATACCCTTCCCGGAATCCCACATCTCGAGGCTTTGACGACTCTCGGTACGAAAGATACGAAAGCAATGATCCAGTAAGCGCAGGTCTTTGTCTCGCAGGTCTGCTGGGTGGATAGACTCGGCCAGGCCTGGATAAACTCTGTATCTGACTCAGAGGAGACTGAGCGATGGATGCGGTGAGCAACTTCCCCCCAGCGTTTGCTGTTATTCATGCGATGCTCAAACATATCTCATCTAGTAGTTACACTGCTACTAAAGCACTTTACAGTAGCTCGCGTTCTCCATTTACAAAGGAGTTATACGAGAATCTTTCCCAGGCAGCCAGTAAGGCAGTTCATGCGAACATCTTCTCAGATATGACTGACTCGACACAAAGGTCGTTCTCGCATATCTGTTCTCAGAGTAGTCGCAACATTGACGTATAACGCCGACGCTGCTGGCATCAAAAATGTCGACATCTATTCATTATTGGAGCTTGCATATCAGGGCAGCTTCAAGATCGGTCAGGAACCCCGTCGCACAAAAGAAATAATTGAGTGACCGCCGTGGGTAACGCTAGTGGCCGGCCCTGACGGGTATCCTGATCCTTTCCATGTGTCTCCCGAGTATGTTCTCGGCCCGATAGCTTTTGCTCGCCTTTTGGTGGTGTTGGCACAAAGGAACGCCCTAAACGGTGTACAATTCCTCCAAAAGTCTCCCCAAGGGCTTTCTTCCACGACATCTTTGTCCCGTATTCAACACATCACCCATCCTGACATCATCAGGCGCTTCATCAGGATATCTGTTGGTCGCATACGTGATCGTCTCGCAGAGGCCTACACACTGCGGGACAAGGGCTTCAACGGGGCTTCCGGAGTACCGCACTCATGCGTTGCTTTTGCGGACGCTGCAGAGCTCGCGGCGGCAGTAGTCGCCTTTGATAACATCACAGGCGGTGATTATACCCAAGCTGCATTCCGAGCGCGATACATGCTCGTCGTATGCTTGGGTCATGTCGCCCAGATGGCGCTAGAGCTAAAGCATTACCAACGTGTGTACTTCTGTGCGCTAGCTGCCCTTGATGTCAATGAGAAGAGTGCTCGCGACGAGAAAGTTGACAAAAGCCTGGTCAAAGTGTACAATCAGAGGGCTCAAGAAGCCAAGATAGCTCTCGGCTTGTGACATCCTCGATGGTACTTTCCGTACGTGTTCATATGACAATGGAGATTAAATTAATCGTTAATCCACAATACAGCTTCGCAGTAGTAAGGATAACGTAGGTCTAGAGCAGGTTAGTTTGCTCCATGTTACATTGTATTGATGGCCTCGTTTCGTTGCATTGGCACATAATGCCCTGACGACGTTCCGCTATACACCTCAGTGTGATACAAAGAGATATAAACCCAAATGAAACTCACTGGTAGGTATATTGGGCAGAGCCGCGCCCTCCCAGGACACCTGTAGCTCGAAATGCCGACGAGGTTCACGGGCTCTCGTATCCGCAGCTTTCCGATCGAAAATGGGCTCCACTCTCTTCGCTAGAGCATCCACCGTCCATGTATCCGCCTTCCCGTACACGTCCACATGCAACTTCCTGACCCTCGCAGTGAGCACATCGGAAATTTCTATAATCAAGCCGAAAATCCCAGCAGCTGCGCGAACGATGTTCGGGAAAGAATGCGCCAAGACAACACCCGCGGGCGCAAGATTGTCGATGTTGATATGATAGATCATGAGGATACGAAGCGTCCTGCTCCGCTCGCGAATCTCTTGCCCCTGAACTGCATTGCTGAAGCTGAGGCTTCCCGAGTTATACGGAAGCGCGAGTGTTTCGATGCGAGGAAAGGTTTTTGCGATGGTGAGAACGTTATCGAAGGAGAAGGCAAGCGTGAGCCGCTCTGCTTTCTCCAAGGGAGGGAACGACAGTTCCTCCAGGAGAGGCCAGGATTGAGCCATCTCGAGTAGTCCATCCAAGGTAGGTATGACGTCGGGAAAAACCACCCCAGGTTGAGAGCGCGCAGTGAATGAAAATGAAGTATAGAGCGGAGCGTGGATAGCTGTAAGAGACTGATATATCAAAAAGGAGAGGCGAAATTACCCAATTCAAGTCTCTGCATATGCGTCCCGCCGGGAAGCGCTCTCAGGGCGGCACAGAGCTGATACAAACATCATCTGGCGAGAGCTGATCCTCGATATCAAGCTCAGGCGAGGGCGGAATGGTGCCGAGTGTATGAAGTAGGGAAATGCCGCGCGAGATTCGAGGTAGGACGAGTTTGAGAGTAGTAAGTGTCGGAAAGGCATTGCAGACCAGGTGATGCTTCGGGCAACACAAGCACGGAGCAGGGCGTCACGCGTCAACGTCCGCATGGGTCGAGTTCATGCGCAACCAGCCAGCTCGAGTTGTAGGATGCCTTACAATGTAACCCTCCTCATCCCGCCTAATCATCTCTATCAGCGACTCGAAAGAGAGAACTGACATCAGCTCCAACACCTTTCCTACTTCCGCCCAGAACACATCGAGTGCGGGACTTCTAAATACCATGCGGGTTTTTGAGAGTGCTTCGAGCGCCCGTCAACCTTCAACAGGTCGTTACTCCACAGTTGCCTGGGACCATGAAGCGAGTTGATTGCAAAAAGATCAGTACATCCCAGCGAAGATCTTCCGGAAGAGTAATGGTACGATGCATTGGATAGCTTCAGTGCGTCAAGAAGGCGAGGTAGTGAGAAGAAAAGCTGCTCGGAATATGTCGGAGTTGAGACGTGTCGCGTTGCGTCACTGCACGCGAGCGTCGATACAGAGTCCGTTTCGCGTCCTTTGCTCTGGTTCGTAAAATACACCAGCAAACTTGGACATAGGATCATTACACCACACGCGTACGCTTGAGAGCAATCGATCATAAAAAAAGTGCAATTATCATGGGTATACACTCATCACGGTTATAATGTATACATAACATTATTCAAGAAAGTATCGATGTGCTGACAATCTGCTAGATTTGGCGTTCTAAGTAAGGCAACGCTATAGACTCATAACTCGTATCTTCATAATTATGGTAGGCTTTTATTGACCTTTGTTTGACGTTTTGATATAGAGGTTTCCTTTTGATCTTGGCCTGCGATGCTTATCCCGAACAAATTCCGAGCGTGGTAGAACGACACTTTGCTGGTGATACATGCAATTATCTATGGCGCGTTTTTGTCCTTAGCTAAGCCCTCGGGAAAAATATGATATGCTGTAGCGGTGTGAGCTCGAGCTCATTAATACTGCTAACTTCGATAGAAAGTGCCGGAGCGTAGCGCGGCGTGTCTTGTTCATCTTTCTTATTTTGGTTTGTCACTACTAGTAGTGACTACCTCACTTCCGCTTTCGGCCATGGTGAGTCTTTTCTCGTGATTCGACTCGATTTCTTTGATAGAATTGACCAATTCCAGTACCTAAAACGCGTTAGCTGGCCCGCTCAGGCTTGATAACATGGACTCATATTCCTGAGATAGAACTCACAGCTAATGTGTGAGCGCGATGCAAGGCGAAGACGACTCATGAGTATAGCTAAGTTGTTGTGCGGTCGCCGTAAGAACTCACCCCTGACGATGGGAAGCTATGCCTGGGCTAATTTTGTTGTGGTTGTCTCTGCAAATGGTATTATTTCATCAGGTTTGCCTGACACGGCATCTCACAGCGACTAAACATCAGCTATCATGGTCCTTCGAATCCATGTTATGTTTTATAGGTCTAAGGCGATACTCGTGCTCCTTGTTGTTGCATTCATTGCGGTGACTGCCTTTCAAATAGTTGGGTTAATACCTGGAGATGAGCACTTAGGTTGGTTCAATTGACATTTCCTTGTTTGTTATCAATTTACAGTAACCGCAGGACATGAGGTCTTGTTTTTATCCCTGTATATGTGTGTCGAGGCCGCCACATGGGAATACCGGACGTTTGTCAACTTTACTGTCATTACACCCATAGCTTTTGGTGTTTTACTACTAGTATTAGCCGTATGCGGATATTACCAGGATGCAATGGATCGAAAGAAGCACCTCGGCATCTGGTCCTTCAACTCTTCACTCAAGCTGTTGATGAGCCAGAACGTTATCTACTTTGCCGTGTATGTTCAACTGTGGATTTTGTGGACTGACTGAGCTAAAATTCGATTAGATTTGTAGTATGCGATGTTCTTGTTATTGCAGCTGCTTATACAAGCCAGGTCTGCCTATTGCGTCCCTTTTTCCTCCATGTCTCGATTATCTCTGACAATTATGTCTGGGCCATGATGCTGGCATTTCCAGTAGTGCTTTCAACCTTGCAAAACTACATCCTTGTACCTCGCCTGCTACTCAGTTTCCGTAGTTACCACTCGAGGACGATACACTTACGTGGAAACTCTGCAGACAGCGCATTCACTATCAGCACTTACGACTTGACAGAGAAAGATTTCACGGTGCCGAACCAACCGAGCCTTGGCCTGGATAGCCGGACATTATCGCATGGTGGGATCGGAACCTGGTCGGACTCAATGATAGGCTAGACGCTGGAGTAGGGAGGGTCGGACCGAGCTTCGAGGAAGGCACGATGCGTAGTTTAAGGTCGGCATGGCCAGCGTAGTCGGTACATAACGTGTTCGCGCATGGTCATAGTCACTCATCCCTACTATACGAGTACTCTCGTCGTCGTCTTCTCTAGGACTGACCGTCCCGACGCGCAACTTCGGAGGTGAAGGGTATGAGGGTATTTCGGATTAAATAAGTCACTACATAAATACAGCTCCTAGAAAGAAATGTCGCATAGCGGTCACGTCGCTTACTTGCGCATAAAATCAAACCCGTCTCGAACTTTTGTCGAAATAGTTACCTGCTTTCCAGAAAAAGTCACTTATTTCAATAGTTCAAGCATCGTTTATATAACGAGGGTAAGGTCTCTTGTTCAACATATCCCGGTCCTTACTGTACACCTTTTCAGCCACGGCAATAGGACACTTGAACGAAATTACTAAAGTCTTCTCCAGCTGGCCTTCCACTCATCGAAAATGAGCACCACTCTCATCGCTAGATCATCCACCGTCCACCTATCCACCTGCCCGCATAACCCATCCATGCGCAGCTTCCTAATCGCAACCACAAGCACATCGCCTACGTCCTCATACGGGCCATGCCGAGTGTCCACGAGGCCAAGGTTCGGGAAAGAGCGTGCCAAAACGGTGCTCACGGGGGCAAGTTTTTCGTACTTTATGTAATCCATGTTTCGGAGAGCGCGAATGGTCTGACTGCGTTCAGGAATCTCCCGCCCCGGATCCTCGAACTCTTCAAGGAGATCCCAGTCAAATGGAAGTGCAAGGTCCTCGAGGCGGGGAAACGCCGCTGAAATCTCAAGAACGTCGTCAAAGGAAAGCTTAGGATCTTCTTTCAGATGGGGGAATGAAAGGTCTTCGAGGAGGGGCCATGTTCGAGCCATCCCGAGCAGTTCGTCCTTGGTGAGTGCGACACGGGGGAAGGGAAAGAAGTCAACGTTGATAGAACGCAGCGTGCGAAAGTGGAACAAGGGGCGGAAGGTGGACAATTGTAGATCGGGAGGATTATGGAAAGCGTCATGCGGCTGAAGAATAAAGTTGGGGTGAACCAACTTCACTTGCTGTATCTGTGCGCCGCCTGGATGCGATCTGAGCGCGTCAAATAGCCGATTTATTTCCTCCAGCAAAGGTTCTTTTAGGAGTTTCAGCTCGACCGAAAGTGGAACGGCGGCATATTTACAAAGCAGGGTAACCGCATCGGAGAGTTGCCGGAGGCCTAGTGTAAGAGTATCGAGCGCCGGAAACGCATACAGGATCCCAGTGCCTTGCGCCTTCCCAGACTTGCGCTCCGCACTGTCCGTATTCATGCTGGTCAACGTTAATTCTCGAAGGTTTGAGAAGCTGGACACGTGAGCGAAGGCATCATCCTCGAGGTCTGGACAGCAAAGGGAGATGATGTTGGGTATCCGAATGACGCTTTGAGAAACAGCCCGCAGTATAGAAGGCATCTCTACATCCGGCATTAGACAGCGGATTATGAGGTGTTGCAGACCAGGGCATGCTTCGGGTAATGGCCCGAGCAACATGTCAACGTCTTCGTAATCCCACATCAGATGTAGCTCGAGCGTGGTAATGTAGGGAAGTAACAGTGGTCGATGAAAGGAGTAAGCCATGGGAGGCGGACGTGCCCTTCCGTGAGTTTCATACTCGACAACGAGATGTTGGAGTTTGGGAAACACGCGGCCAGGGCTCAAACTGACGGGTTCTCGAAGTAAGCTTCCGGCCAAGTACCCAGAATAATCGTATCCAGATCCCACAGTGAGCTTGCGAATGCGATCTGTGTACTCGCAAAGACGGTCTATATCACTTGGTGACGGAGCCGACAAGAACTCGGTCTGGCAGATAGTTTACGTAACTTCAGCTCTAGTCTAGGATGGGAGGATGGAGACTTACAATGTACCACTTTTCATTCTCTCCAAACAACTTTACCCGTGACTCGTCGGACAGCGTCACCATCAGATGATGAACCATTTCTACATCCATCCAGAGTATGTCTAACGCAGGAGCTCGAAAGGCCCTGCAGGTCCTGGCGAGCGCTCCAAGGGCACGCTTGTTTTGCTTCTTGTCCGAAGATTGTCGAAGGCGGTGTACGGAGCTGAATGGATGCAGCTTGGCGCAGATCATGCGAACAATTTCCGGGAGAGAAAGAGCAGAATGCATTTGAGATACTGTACGAACCGTTGAAGGGGATGGTTGATGTAGATGGCGGATAAAGACAAGTCACACGCGGCGGAGTTGAGGGACACGACGGCGCAGGCAACGTGGTCGATAGAGTCCGACGGTACAAGCTTAAGTTCTCCCTCGTCCCTCGTTCATGACATTCTTCCACATAAATCAGCCATAAATCTCAGTTAAGAGTTAATTCTCGTGGCCTCAGCATTATCCAGGAATGAGCTTAGCTCTTTGATGCGGCCGCAACGAACACACTCGAGTAGATACTGGTGATTGTAGTCCAGGTCAAAAGACAAGTGGAACGTCGGAGTTTCGCTCGTCGCCCACGATGTGCTCACATGTAGCACACGTGGGTGTTGCATTGATGCATCCGTTTCTCGTTTCTTTGTTCAACACACGAGTACACAGAGCCGGCGTAGAAACGACACTTACAAATCTTAAAAGACTTAGAGATATGCACAATGCGCCACGATTGAGAGGAACCGAGTAATAAAAAGGGCGATTATCATGGGTATACACACTCGCCTAAATCCCAAATGAAAACAAAACCAAGAACACAACCCCATCAACGCTCACACTCACTTCCCCGCCCTCGCCTCCCATCCATCAATCCCAAACCACTCCGGAATCCGCGTCCACACCTCCTCCCGCGCCCCCTTAACCGCCTCACGAAACTCAGACTTGCACACCGCACACATGCGCAGCGCGCACTGCCGCACCCCGTCGCTAAAGTCCGTCCGCTCCAGCATGTCGCCCGCCTGCTTGAGCGCGTACAGCGGGTCCGCGTCCCGCCCGCACGCGATCCCGCCGACTGCGCGCAACACGTTGAGCTGCACGAAGTAGAACGAGTCGAAGCACGGGCCGCCCGCCTGCCCGCGCTCGCGCGGCGTCGAGTCCCACTGGCCGCCGGCGTTCTGGGCTTGGGCATGGGTATGGGCGGTGGCGGCGGCGGCGGCGGCGGCGGCGGCGGCGGCGCGGGAGGGCGCGGTGTCTGTGCCGAAGGGTGGGGGTGCGAGGGCTGCTGCTGGGACGGGGTATGTCAACGGGATGGGCGCGTTCGTCGGCGTTGTTGCAGCTGTCAGCGGGTTCGCTCCCAACACTGCCATTATATTGTTTATGGGCATTCGGGGCGGCGGCGGAGGTCCCTGTGCGGGAGCGTTTGCGACGGTGTTGTTCGGGAAGTAGCTCGGCGCGGGCGTCGAGAACGGGACGTATGTGCCGGGTCGCTCGAGACGGATGAATGTTGACGGGCGGGCGGCGCGGGAGGCGTATACGCAGTTACGAGATGGATGCGCGCGGACGGCGCGCTCGAGGAAGGTGAGAACGAAGCGCTGAGCGTGTTCGCGACCTCGAAGCGTGCGCACGAGGAGATCGCGTGCGATGGCGCGGTCGTTTGCATCCTCGAGGTTGATCTCGCATTCCTGCCCATCTCCGCCTGATTCCCCGTGTCCCTGAGCTGATGGGTTCAAAACCTTGCGTACAGGAAGAAGCGTCCCGCTGGTGATCTTGGACGGGCCATAGCGCGAGAGGTCGTAGAACGCGGCGGTCATGATATCGTTGAGCCCGAGCTCTCCAGCGAGACGAAGCACCAGCACCGGGTGCGCGTACACGTCCCGCGGTGCATATCGTCCTCCGACCGGTGCGCCGCCCCTCGCGCTGCCCATCCCGTGACCTCCGCTATGAGCTTGCCTCGTGTTGGCTGGTTGATCGAAGGTCGCATCGGTCTCACGGCGATCCCAAGTTGCGAGTGTCGACGGCCAGTCGTGCGTGAGGAGAGCAAGGCATTGTTCGCGGAGGTGATCGATGATGTACTTGGTGGAGAGGCGGAGGACGGCGGCGACGATCGGGAAGTGGTTTGGCGAGGAGTTGGCAAAGTACCTGTGAACGGTCACGCCTCGTTAGCGGCCCTCTTCCCCTAATCGCCCAAGAGCAGTAGTACGCACATGCCATCGTAGAGCGCAACAAGCAAACACCTCACGTCGCCCGGTGCATCTCCAAACAGCTGCACCAAGGGACATCCTTCGACGAACGCGGGCTCCTCGCCCATTGAGTCACTGGCTTCACAGGAAGAGGGAGGCTGCGGGAAGGAGAAGAGGTCGCAAAAGACCTCCGAGTGCCGTTCGAGTTGGCCACGGTGAACCTTGAAGGCGACGCCCCCGACTGCGAGGACAACGTTTCCGTCCGCGAACCAAACGTCAGAGCGTTGAAGGCCAGGCATGATGAAGCCGATGGTAGGACAAGGAGCGGAAGGAATGATAGACATTGGTGGTGTGTCGTTTGTTGGGTGAAGCTGGTGATTGGCGGTGAGGACTGGCGGAGAGATATAGTGAGGGAAAGTGAGGAAGAGGAGACAGGAGTATTCCAGATTTTATAAACTCTGAGGACGAGCCTAGAGTTACAGGCCAGGCTGGCACGCAGAGTCTGAAACTGAGCGGTGTCGAAGGTGCGTCAGGTGTGCGTCGCCGCCAGTCGAGATTGCAACTGTGGATGAACTTGCAGTGCCGATTGCGTCGGCCTTACGTGCATGCCGACGGTCCATAGTCCTATTCGCAATGACGAGCAGCGCCTTGAATCGTAATCCAAGCTCAGAGGCCAGAAGGCCAGACCTGCGCGACGATGGGTAGGCCGGGGTTCATCCTCCAACTAGGTGCCTGGGTGGTGTTGAAACGACATTCAGACTGAAATGCAGAGGAACCGTATCAGACCGGAGGACCATGGATGGAGCCTAAGCGTAGCATTTTGAGTGTGCGATGATATGGGTGGTGGTGGACATGAACAAACGAGCGCGTACGCGACGCGTGCTGCCCCCCACGTCCGTTTCCCACCAGCTCTTCAGTCCCACTACATTCTACTCGTCTCATTCCTCTGAGTCCTTACAACATATTCACCAGCACTTACCTTCGCAAAGACCCAAAACCACACCCAAAATTCACTGAAGTTCATAATCATTGCAATTGCATTACGTATACGTTAGAGCGTTCCTGATCATGACTTCCTAAGGGCTAGCGTCAACTCGTAAGTACGTGGCTACACATCATGCATCAACGAGAAGCTATGGACCAGGTCAGGCGGTATATAGACAGAAGAAACGAACAAGAATAGTAAACAGGTGATGCTGACAATGACGATGATGAGTGCAAGAAAGAAAAAAAGAGAAAAGTTCGTGATTGCTCGAAAGCGCAGCGTCCGATAGCAAGATGGATGGAGACAAGACGGGGGGAAACGTGCAAGTATAGGCCGTGATATATATGTACGTACAGATGATCAACAGACAAGAAAAAAAGAAAAGAAAAAAACGAAAGAAGAAAAACAAGGATGCAATTGTGATTTTTATTTTATTGTGGCGACGGTAGCCTCCGCTGGTCCTGCGTTTCCTCACCGGGAACAGCATTCGCCTCCATGAGCAAGCGCATCTCTTTAATGCACTCATTCAAGCGAATGTGCACCTCGCGCGCATTCTCCAGC
The DNA here is from genome assembly GCF_000271625.1 of Coniophora puteana RWD-64-598 SS2. Classification (NCBI taxonomy): domain Eukaryota; kingdom Fungi; phylum Basidiomycota; class Agaricomycetes; order Boletales; family Coniophoraceae; genus Coniophora; species Coniophora puteana. The sequence goes on from NW_006913063.1 coordinate 1,881,796, forward strand.
AGCGGCTTGATATTCTCCGGCGTCATCGCAAGCTTAATGTCCGGCAGCGGCTGATCGAACCCAGCATACGAGCGCACCGACCCGCTCCTCGCGTAGCTCTGCCCCGGGCCGCGCGACGGCGGGCGTCCGTCGCGAGAGGGGCTGCGGAGCTGCGGCGTGGAGGTCATCGGCACCAACGCCCCGCCGACATCAGCGCTATTGCGATCCGCGACCTCCTCGACGTTCGACAGACGCGTCGAGCGCCTCGGGCGGATAGAGTGATCCAGGGGCGACGGCTCGCCGAGCGCAGGTCCGGGTCCGAGCGACGTCGACGAGCCCGTCAGCTGGTTTTTGGGCGTCACGGGCCGCGGCGACGCCGACGCTGACGGGCTCCCCGCCCGCGCGGCGTTGAATCCGCCAGTCACACCGAGAAGGTACGGCGAGCGCTTCTTTTTCTTGCCCTTGATGGTCGTCGAGCCTCCGTCGGCGCCCAGCGCGCGTGCTGCTGCGTCCAGATCCTCAACATGATCCCAGTCCTCGTCGTCGCTGTCGAACTCGTAGTCCTCAGCACCGCCCGCGATCCCGCCAGTCGAGTAGCGGCTCGCACGGCTGTCTGCACGCGCACCGCTCCCCATGCTCTCTGCGCCGCTCGCGGACGAGTTCCCGCCGGCAGCATTCGGAGAGGTGGCCGAAACCTTCTGTTTCTGTCCCATCCGAAAGATGCTCGCGAGCGACGGACGGCGCGGGGAGAACCTGCTCTTCCTATAAGGCGACGTCGACGCGTGCTGCGCCTGCTTTTCCTGCTGACGCAACCCCAAACGCGCATCTGCATACTCGCGATCTCTATCACGAATAGACGACTCTGGACCGGAGCTTGTCTTCGCGCGGCGTCGCCCCGTGTGTGCTGGCGGAGGATGCGGAGAAGGAACGCCTTGCGTTATACGGGGAAAATGGCTGTCGACAGACGAGTTTTCGCTGAGCGAAACCATCGAGGGCTGTATCTGCATATGGTGCTGCTGAGATGGCACGCTCGCCCCTGCCTGCGCTTGGGTTTGAGCCTGCGCCTGCGCCTGCTCGACAGTCGACTTCTTCAGCGATCTGAGCAAATCCCTCAACCCCGCCATCCCGAGCCTACCACTGCGCTTCTGCTGCCTGCCCTCTGTAGCCTGCGCCGCATCCTCGCTCGGAAGCGTCGACGTGCTCCCTGCCACATTGTCATCGCCCCACCGCCACAGCAGCGACTGCCGACTCGCGCGCCCAGACGTATTGCGATAAGCATTCCCTGCGTCACTGCGATGAATCGGGGTACCGTAGCTGCTCGCGCTAGCAGGCGGCTCGTCGGGAACAGCAGCAACAGCCGGCGGCTCTTCAACCGGCGGCCTCTCGCCACGCGCATCCGGCGACGTCGTGAGCATGTCCCTCAAAAGAACCAGCTGCCTCTGGCTGAGATCGTTCCGCCCCGTCGTCGACGCCCGCCACGCCGAATCGCCAGCTGCGCCATGCGGAGGCGGCTGCTTCATCGACTCGAGCGTCACCGCTCTCTCCCGCTCCCTGTCCCTATTCGCCTTGCGCATATCGCTCGGCGACATCCCGACATCGTTGTAGCCGCGCATCGCAGGCGCCGACGCCACCGACGCAGGACTCATCGTCACCGCCGTCGTGTTCGCGTTCGCATCGGGACTCTGCAGGTGCTGGTTCTGGTAGGGCGATGTCGACAGCAGCGCGGGCGTCGACGCCGAGGTGACAGCCGCAGACGCTGGCGGTCCGCCGCCGAGCTCGATGAGCAGCTCCGCGCACTCCCAGGTGAGACTGTAGCGCGCGGAGATGGCGTGGAACGCGTTCACGATGCGCTGCGGGTCCTGCGGGTTCGTGCTGCTCCGGCCGCGCAGACCGCCGCTGCTGGTAAGGAGCGAGAGGCTGACGGAGAACGTAGGCGATGTCGCACGGGAAGGTGGGGCGCTCTCGAGCAGGGTCTGCAGCTCGATGACGAGTGATTGATACGTGCTTTGCAGCTCTTTGAGTTCTGATCACCCAAATCTCAATCAGCATCTGCAACTCGGGAAGGAAAGAAGAAAGAAAACGCACTCTCGATACTCGCTGCAAACTCCCTAACCATCGTCAAATCCCTCTTCAGATTCATCTGCGCCTGGCTGATCCTCGCCGGGATCTTCAGATCGCCCATCTTAAAATCACCCAGCGACTTCCGGCGCGGGAACACCGTCTCACCGTCTCCCTCGCCCTCGCCCTCCTTCGCCGCGGCCGCAACACCAGACGGCGTAGCAGCACGCCCGAGCGACGCAGCTTGGGGCGACGTCGCCGCGGCCGACCTCATAGCCACGGGCGACGCGCCCCGATTCACGCTCATAGACGTCGCCGTGACGGTCGATGCGGACGCTTCCCTCGTACGACGGTCTCCAGAGGGCGACGGCTCACGCGGCGGGAGCACAAGCGCGTCGATATTCGGGGACGTGGAGAGGTTGATCGCCCCCGCCGTGTGCGGGCGCATGTTTGACCGCCGCGAGGAAGGCGGAGGCATGGGCGGCGACGGCGGCTGCAGCTCGATGGGCGGCAGCAGTGCTTGAGCCTGCTCGCCGGGGTGTGCCACGTTAAGCTGCTCGGTGGACTTGCGCGCCGCAGAGACACTGGGCCGCCTGGGTGTCTCGTCGTCTAGATTCCCTTGGTCCTGCTGATGCTGACCAGACGCAGCATGCAAATCGTGCGTGCTCCTCGTCCGCTCCTGACCTTGCTCCTGATACTGCACCTCCGCGACGCTCTTCTTCGCCTTCTGCTTCTTGCTCGACGCTCCCAGACTGATCCTCCTCAAACTCCCCATAAACCCCCTCCGCCCCTCCATAGCCTCCATCACCGCCTCCTTCGCCCTCGCCCGCTCCCGCTCCCTCTCCCTCTCATCCAGATCCTCCGTCCGCGGGAACACCGGAATCGGCGGCGCCGGCGAGCGCGACCTCGACCGCAACACAGACGCCCAATGCCCGCTGCGCCTATTCGCATGGCGCTGCTGCTGCTGGCTCTGCTCAGACACGCTCTCCACGCTCTCCGCGCCCGCACCACTAAAGATCCTCGACGCCGCCATCCCGACGCTCCTCGCCGACCCGTAGCTCGCATGTCGCGTGCCCGTCGACGACGACGGCGCGCGCACGCTGCCCCCGACAGCGACCTGCCCGTACGGATGTCCCTGGCTTTGACCTTGGCCCTGTCCTTGAAGCGGTGTCGGCGGCGGTGGCATCGGAATCGCCATCGACGACGGCCGCCTCGGCGCACCGTCGCCTAAGCCAGGCTTCATCCGCATCCTGGGCTTCGTGTTCCGCGGTGTACGCTCCTCCCCCCTCTCCCCGCCCTCACCCTCCCCTTCACCCGGTCCCCCCGCTTCACCCTCCCCCGCTCTCCCTCCCCTCGCCGGCGTCCGCTCCTCATCCCCACCGCCCCTCCGCCTGATATTAAACAGCCCACTCTTCCTCCTCCTCGACGGCGTACTCGGCGCCGCGCCCCCGCTTGCATGCCCCTCTCCACCCGCACTAGCGCAGGCACTGGAGCTCGCACACGCGCTAGAACTCGCATGCCCATGCCCCGACGTCGACGACGATACGCGCGAATAATACGTCGACGGCGGCGCAACAGACGACACGCCCGACGACCCCGACGCGCCCGACGCTCCAGACGCACCGCGCACGCGATCCATGCTCGCCGAGGGGCGCAGATGCCCGTGGGCGCTGTCGTCGAGGTAGCGCTGATGATGATCCCTGCGGTCGTCGTGATGATTGTCGAAGTTAGCCGCGCGCCCGGTGAGATCGTTGCTGCTGCGATTGTTGTGCGCCGGCGGCGGGGACACCGAGCCATGCCCGCCGCCAGTGCGAAAAAACCACCCTCCCCCTCCTCCTCCTCCTCCACCCGCCTTCCCCTCTCCCTTCTCCACCGCCTGCCTCTCCACCGCCCGCTCCCGCTCCTCCCCATTCACCCCCACCGAACTCGCCGGCCGCGGCGGATACGTCGTCTCCCCCGCCGCCTCGGAAGTAGACGGCAACGGCCGACTAAAATCATGACTCGGCAACTCCCCAGGCCCCATACTCGCGCGCTTATTCTTCCCGCTGCGCGCACCGACGCCCCACTTCTTCACGGATCCGATCCTCGCCAACAACGGCGTCTTCGTCCCTGGTGCACTCGTACTCGGCGATCCCACCACCGCGCTCGGCTCTTGCTGCTGCTGCTGCTGCTGCTGGTGTAGCTGTGGATACTCGCGCTGCGGCACCAACACCGGCTCGCTCGCCCTCGGCGGCGTCACCGGCCCACCCGCCACCCCAGGACCCGGCGGCGACGTCCCCGTACTCATCCCACCCGGATCCCCCGGCCTCGCCATCGGCTGATACCCGTACCCAATCGGCTCCTCCACCAGCTCAAACACGCCCTCCCCCATATGCGGCGGCCTACTCTTCTTCCTCAGCCGCCTCCTCTCCCTCTGCGGACTGTTCACCGGAAACGCGCCGAGCGAGCGCGCCGCCGCGTGATGCTGGTGCGGGTGCGGGTGGTGGTGGTGCGGGTACCCCGACGCGTACCCCGAGGACGCGTACCCGTGCGAGCTATTCGACAGCGTCGGGCGCAGCGCGAGCGCGGACGTGCTCCCGTAGTGCGACGACGACGCCGTGCCGTACGCGTTGTACCCCGCGACCGAGTTGCGCCCGCTCGTGCTCGGCACCGAAAACACGGACACGGTCGGGCTGCGCGGGAACGGCTCGACGGTGTGCAGAAAGCTCGGCAGCGCGGGCACGGGCGGCGGCGGCGACGGCCGCACGGACGGGGACGACGCGGTGGTGCCGCTGGGGGAGGACGAGGCGCGCAGCGCGAGCGAGAGCGGTGGCGGTCTGTTGGTGCGCGCTGTAACGGTCCTGTCTTCGTGTTCCCTGTCGGCGACGCCGAACTCGAATCCAAAGTCCTCTTCGTCCGACGACGGATCGTACACCGTGCGCCGCCCGCGCATGGCACCAGCGGCAGCGGCAGCGACGAGAGCAGGCCTACGGGGCGTTCCACGCGTGCTCTCAAAGTCCTCGCTCCAATCCTCCGGTTCCGGCTCCGTCTCTACCCCCAACCCCAACCCTCCTCCTCCTCCTACGCCTACACCAGGATGCATATGCGCCGTAGCCGCACCAGGCCTTGGACGCGGCGGCGTGTGATACGAGTGGCGCGTCCTGAGCGCGTGCGCACTCGGATGTCTAGAGTGTATAGACGCCGCACCCGCCGTCGACGAACCCCCCGACAGCGCATCCGAGCGCGCCGGATCCTCGAAAAAGTCGTCCCAGTTCTCCGTCACGGCCGGCGCCTTGCCTGCCGAGCGCGACTGTGGTGTGTGCGGTGCGTTCTTGCTCGGCGTCGACGGCCCCGCCTCGGACCAGCCTCCGAGTTCGAGCGGGTGCGAGATGGAGCGCTGGGCGTGGTGATGATGAAGCTGATGATGATGTTGGCGCGAAGCGGGCGGTGTGTTCTGTGTCGGTGACGATGTCGACGGCGACTGGCCTTGCGCTTGTGCATGTATTCGCGCCACAGAAGACGACGACTCGCCCACATCCATAAGCTGCATCGCAGCCGCGATCCCCGCACCCGCACCCACCTCCCCATCCTCGCCTCCCTCCCCGCCGCCATACACATACGCATCCCAATCCTCCGTCAAACTCGAGCTCGCCGTGCTCATCCTCGGCTGCTCCCCACTCGCCCCCGCCGTCGCATTAACCCGCTGCCTCCTACTCCTCACCACGGCCTTCGTCGGCGACACCGGCCCCAGCCCCCCAGCGCGCCTACGCGCGCTGCGCGTGCTCCTGGGGCTCTCGCCCGGCCCCCCGGCGATCGAGAACTCGAAGTCGTCGTCCCAGTTCTCGGATGGAACTGTCGTGCGCGTGTCCGTCCCGCGAAGGTCGGATGTATGCATGACGCAGTGCAGCGTAGCGTAGCGATAAGGGCAATAGAGAGACGAGATGAAGGAAGCGCGTCCGAACAATCACGACACCCAGCCAGCCAGACAGGTAGACAGAATCAACCAAAACAAAAACAAAAACAAAACCCAAACGTCAGCTCAGCACGAGGCGAACACGATGCACAGCACCGCACCGCACAAACACGCACCATTGCTCGGGGCAGACTGGCCCACGAGCGGGGGCATGTTCGCCCCCGCCATTCTAACAGCGATAGCCTCTCCGGGATGTCTTCACCAATAATACTTCTCTTGTTGCGTTGCAGCAGCACCGCCCAACGCGTCTTCGAGCTTCAGCTTGAATTCTAGAGAGCCTATCCTCGCCGGTCCTCGTGGTAGACTCCCAAGCCGTATAAACAAGAAGCAAGGGTCGCCTTGTCCCGAGCCCTGCACTAAATTGAAGGGCAAAAGACAAGAAACGCGCAGTTAGGGCGTGCCGAAATCTCTTGTGCCCCGATTAGGCATCCTCGGCCCGCACAGCTCCCGACCACCCCTCGAGGCAGAACTCCCACGGTCCCTCGATCAACAAACAGTCTCGCGATGGGCACGGGACATCACTTTCATTGAATGACATTGACAACAGTGAGATCAAGTAACGTGTTATTCAAAGGGAATAATGATAGCCCAAAAAGCAAATGTACCTATGTACGTACGTGCCATGTAGGGTAAGAAAACTAAAAGTGAAGTGCGGTGAGGTGAAGTGCATGTAGACTAGATACAGAGCAGTCCACAGATTACGAGGCTTGGTACATCTAAGGTAAGTGGTGGTAAGTAATAAAACTGATGGGAAGCGTCCAATGTGTGCTGTGTGTGTGGTATATGTACGTACGTGCGGCAGGAAGGGAACGTGTGCAAGCGATGTGTGGAGACAAAAATGCGTTCGTGAGTGCGACAAAGCGAGAGCAGGAGATCCAATGCGTGAGGTGAGGCGAGGCGAGGAGTGAGTAACGAGACAAGACGAGTGCAAGTGCGAGCGAGATGCAAGTGGCGAGTGAAACGAGGCGAGGCGGGGGCGTCATAAAACAACACAGAGAATCAAAACCAAAAATCATCATCTCCGTCTTGACCATCACCGCACCCGAGGCGACGCAACAGGCGTCATCTCCCCATCCCCCTCCTCCTCCTCATCCGCTTCTTCATCCTCCTCGGTAATGAAAAACTTCTCCTGCGTCCTCGACGGCCGGATCGTCTCAATAGACGCTCTCGACGACACACTCACACTCCTCCCTCTCGAGCTCCCCCGCGACACCGACCCCGCACGGGCACGCGTCTGTGGTCCCTGTGTCGACGGCTGTTCAATAACAGGAGCGACTGGAACGGGCACAGGCGGCGGGGGCGACGCGGGTTTCGGCGCCGGCTGCGACATCGACCCTGCCCGCGCCCGTCTCTGCGGTCCCGGAGCCGGCGCCGAAGCCGGTAAAGGCGGCTGAGGCTTCGACCTCAGCTTCGACACAGGCGGCGGCGGCGGCGGCTTTGACATCACCACCGGCAGCTTCAACACGGGCGGTTTCGGCGGCGGCGGTGGCGGCGAGCACGGCGGCGACGGCGGCGGACGCAGCGCGACCAACGGCGGGCGATTCAACTGCTTTTTGGCGAACCACGAGCCAGGCCCCGAGCAGCGCCGGACGCCGCCTGGTTTTGCGCGCTGGCCGTTGTGCGCGGGGCAGGCGCAGATGCGGCGCTGTTGTTGATTGAGTCGAGGTTTTGGACGGCGTCACGATCACATGGGCGAGGGGGGAACAAGTTTGACGAGGAGTTTGAGTTTGATGGAACCGCGTTTCACGATCAGAAGCAGGCAGTGAAAGAACAAAAGCATCAGCATGTGGCGTTCTGCGCGCGATGTGATAGGACAGAAGAACAACGCACATCGGGATAGCGCTCCCAGGACAGCCCGTCGAGGTCGCAGAACTCGGTCTTGACGTCCTTGAAGGAGAGAAAGAGCGCCTGGTTCATCGCCTGTGCACGCCCCATCAGCACGTTCCGCTCCACGCAAAACCAGAAGAGAAGACGCACATCGATCATGACCAGCGCCTCCTGGTCCCACTTGATCTGCTCGAGCTCGAGCATACGTACGCGCTCCATGCGCTGACGCGAGCGTGCGTCGTGTGGCGGGTAAACAGAAAGCATTCTACTTGCTTGCTTCTTCTGCGAAATCGGTACGGACGGTGTGGATTATCGGAAAGTAGGGGATAAACTATGACAACGGATGAGGGGAAAGAGCGAAAGAGCGGCGGGTCTCTCTCTTATGTAAGAAGAAGAGAAGGAGACAAAGAGGCGAGGCGATGATGGTGGTTGGGCTTCGACCCCACTGGAATGAATTTGACTCTGAGGGAGGTGCTTTGACTCTCGGACGTCCGGGAACCAGCCCTGGTGAACCTAGGCGCCGTGCGGAGGAGCGGGTGGGTCTGTGCAGGGTCTGGGTGTATGCGTGTTCGTGGTGCTTGTCCAGGCGTGGCCGCACAGGAGGCAGCTGGCACCCTCAAGCTTGGACTCGGTGATGGGAGATTGGTGCACGGACAATTGCAGCGAGATTAATGGAGAGGGCGCAGGAAGGCGGCGGAACGGGTGGAATGAAGCTATGTAGTGCCTATCAGGCAGGCCCCGTTCCAAATCGGACGTCGGTCGATGAAAGTCAAATATCACTGAGTCGGAGTCTGTGTTTCAGCCTAAGCCAGCAGTGAGATGAAAGTAAGAAGAGAAATGTAAGGAGTGACGGAAGGCTGCAAAAGCCTAAAAAGACGGGAAAGGGAAGTTGGGTGAAGGGAGAGAGGGATGATGACAGCAAGCGCGGAGGGGATCAAGCAGCGGCCAAACGACGAGCCAAGCCTCTAGACCGTCGGACCTCGGAAATCCCTAGCCGACGCAGGCACAACGTCACACTCACGTCACATCCACGCTGACTCACCCCCCGTTAGCCCCATCGTGATTGGCCGCGTGCACCCGTCACACCGCGTTTACGTCACAAACGCGCTCGCGCACTTTCCCGAGCGGGGGACCAAATGTAGACGCCTACACTTCAAACTCCGCTCAAAAAGGGCGATACGCGTCGAGAGGCGTGTTTAGTTGACTGCGTCGTCCTCTGCACGCGTCTCCCCGCCTCCCGCCTCTCCCATCTTCACGTCGCGCTCTCCCTCTTCACCGATCACCCACCATGCTTGAAGCCAGACTCCGCGAAGCTGCCCTGCTCAAGCGTCTTCTCGACTGTACGTTTTCCTCTGCTCTCACGCCAGGACGCGTGATGAGTGGGCCCAGAGAGAAAACTGACGAACGACGCGTACAGCCATCAAGGAACTCGTCACAGACGCCAACTTCGAGTGCAACGAAGAAGGAATCGTGCGTTCTCCGCTCCACCTTGTTCTCTGCCCTCGCACACTTCACTAATCTCATGACGCGCCGTGGCGGCAACAGTCCCTGCAAGCGATGGACAACTCGCACGTCGCCCTCGTCTCAGTCAAGCTCGACGCGCTCGGCTTCCAGCGCTACCGCTGCGACCGCCCTATCCCGCTCGGCGTCAACCTCGCCTCGCTCACCAAGGTCCTCAAGTGCGCAAAGGACGATGATATCTGCGTCGTCAAGTGCTCCGACGACGCCGACGTGCTCAACCTCACATACGAGGCGCGCAGTGCGTCTCCTCCCCTCCTTCTCTCCTTGATAGATAGCAAATCTGACGCGGTGATAACGCGCGTCCCTCACAGGCTCAGACCGCATCGCCGAATACGACCTCAAACTCATGGACATCGACTCGGACACACTCGGCATCCCAGACACCGAATACGACGCGCGCGTGACGATGCCCGCGTCCGAGTTCACGCGCATCGTGCGCGACCTCTCGCAGCTCGGCGAGTCCGTCCGCATCGAGGTCTCCAAGGAGGGCGTGCGCTTCGCCTCCGACGGCGAGGCCGCCAACGGCAACGTTCTTCTCAAGCAGACTGAGTCTGCGAGGGAGAAGTATAAGGATTATGGGAAGGACCAGGAGGAGCCTGAGCCGAAGGAGGAGGGGGATGATGATGATGATGAGCCGAAGGAGGAGGACGATGAGGATAGGGAGGAGGGGAGCAGTAAGGGGAAGAAGAAGGTCAAGAAGGAGAAGGTGGGGGGTAAGGTGAAGAAAGAAGCTGCAGATGATGTCGATATGGACGATGCAGACGAGGACGAGGATAAGGAGAAATCGGACGACGGGGAGGAGGAGAAGGACTCGGATGACGAGGACTCCTCATCCAAGAAGCGCAAGCGGCCTACAACCGTACGTCCCCTCCCCCACTCTCCCTTCTTTCACCCAGCTGACGCGAACGCAGAACGGCAAGCCCGCAAAGAAAGCCAAGAAGGGCGAGCAGGGCGGCGCCCCCGCGGACGACGGCGGCGTGTTCATCGAGATGAACCAGCACGTCGCGCTCACCTTCTCGCTCAAGTATCTCGTCAATTTCTCCAAGAGCCAGACCCTCTCCAACACCGTCCAGCTCATGATGAGCAGCGATGTGCCATTACTCGTGCGTTTCTGTTCGCTTTTTTTATCTCTGTACTCTGCGTTTTCATTGCTATTCGCGTTTTCGCGTTCACCTGCTTTCTTTTTTTCGCGTTTTTAATTTCCCTCGCTCCGTTGACTTTATGTCAATTTATCAATTTATCAATTTATTTTATTATTCATTCTCTTCTTTTTGTTCGTTCCTTTCTCCTTCCTTCGTTTGACCCACTTCCTTCACTCCCTTCTTTCCTTTCCTTGGTTCATATCGTCGAACGCACGTTGACACGCTTTCACCTCTCCCAGTGCTCGTACAAATTCGGCCAGGGCGAGATCAAGTACTACCTCGCGCCTAAGATCGGCGAAGAGTAAAGCTAGCAAAGGGGAATCGACAAAAAGGAGGGCCGTGGTTTGTTCTCGTGCATCTTGAATTTTTTTCTTCCCATCTCTCGTCTCGTCTCATCTCGTCCTTGTTCTCAGCCAGAGTCATACGTATATCTGTATCTATCGACCGTTTATCGCGCAATTATAATTGACGTTCACGCAGAGGAAGCTTTCATGGTCACAGCATCTGTCTGCCAAAAACGCGTCGTGTTGAACGATACCTCCGCATCGTCAAGGCTAACAAGAAGTATGCCGTAAATATGAAACTTAAGGCCGGAGAGGGAACACCTATCGTATGATGACATCGAAGCTCCTGGTTGAGTCTTGCGCTGACAAGAACGCCCACACTGGAACTCTAACGGTCCCATGATGCCATCCATGGCATGGTATCAAGCCGTCTGGTACGTCCGTTCACCCCTTCTATATAGTTGAGAACTGCGACATTTGACGTAATGCTAAGGCTCAACTTAGATTCATGACCTTGCGAGTAATTTTTCTCAAACTGCCATTCGGATGTGATCATCGAACACCTCTTTCCACTCGCGTTACCAAGTCTGTAGGCGTATATGATAGTTACATATAATGGGATTGTAGAATTCGTCGTACTACTACCAGTCGCACTGATCGTAGTAATCAATCTCGGTGTTGAGCAGTCGTAAAGTGATACGTTTCTCAGTGTCCCCCGGCTTCTCTAACGCTATCGTCACTCGTGTTCCATTAACCTTGAGCCTCAGGCCCCTAGAGCTCAACAGTGTCGCGAGTTCTGGTCGATATCGCGCCGGAAGCCAGCAAATCCTGCGTCGCCGCTTCTTCAACCAGCCATTGCGATCCAAACAGAGATCTGACCACGACATGACGTCGAAGAAAGCGAGTGGATCGGCGTCGCTATCGACCTCGTAGGTTACCTCTTCTTCTGCGTCTGCACTGCGGGGCGCAGAGCATAGTGCCTGCGTGGGCCGAGCATTCATGGCATATATATGCTCATTCCTGCCCAGGTAGATCCGTCTGGAGTGTGGCGAGCTCCAGAACAGCGCGGAGCATATTTCGCCCTCAGGACACGGGAAAGCTCCGATCGTGACCATTGTTGAAGACGCCCGCCTCCACCGCAGATGGCGTAAAATTGACGACTGGTACCGATTCCAATGCCAAAGCTCCACAGTCTCGCGTGTTACAGAAGAAGGACAGCAATAATATATGCCAGGGCCGTCCACAACCAGGAGAGGAGCCGCTAGTTTTCCTTGGGGCGTAATGTGGAATTCTTGAAGATATACCGTGGATACAACAGCGGTGAACACAATGGCGGCAACACATTGATCTGTGGAGAACTGGACGTCGACGAGATAAGGCGACTGCGCCTGATAATAAGTTGATAGTGCCTTTACAAGTCCTAAGTAGGCGCCTGATTTAAGCTCCCAAAAGTGAACTTGAGTTCCCGTAGAAGGATGAAAGTCTGCGAAGAAAATCAGCTTTGACTTCGGAGAGATTTGGGCTACCAGTGGCTCCTTGCTGATCGGGGGATCCGGTACTATCTCCTGCAGGACTCTCCCTGTTAGCGTCTCGGTAACAACGATGCAGGACCTGTTCAGTCTCCAGGTCGTATACGCCTCAAACTCTCCATCTCGTGATTTGCATAGGAACTTGTAAACTTTTCCAGCTACCCTCTCCGAGGTTGGCGTAGAGTGCGCCGTCTTCGTTGATTGGAATGGATCCTGATGTGCTGCTTGGACGAGGTCAACGACCGAGACTTGTCTGCCCTGGTTTCTAAACTCGACACCAAAGCACTCATCCTCAGAAGATCTCCAGCGGGAAGACCCGCGCCTCGTTAGACCTAAAATCTCGCCGCCCAGCAGAACTCCTACAACTTCTTTCAGTGGCGTATGTATAACTTGATCGCTTCCGGTATCAGGTGGAGAACAAAGTCTTGGTCGGATTGGCTCGCTCGTCCAGGAACCCTTGCGCAAGTGAGAAGGCTCCGTTTTCCTATCGTCCTTACGCAACAGCCTGCTAAGCCATCGTTTTGGTCTATTAGAGCCGCTGTGCCACCTTCGGCTTCCCCTGGAAGAAGACACTTCACTAGGAACGGTGGTATCTTGTGCGGTCGAAAATAATAGCAGAGTCCCAGGGCTTCCTTCTTGTTGATTGGGCTGGATAATCTGAAGGATTTGATCATTAAAGGGACCAAAAACGTGCCAATCACCGCTGCAATGGGGTAATTGTTCCAAGAAGTTGCCATTGGCGGGATCGATGACAAACGTTCTTCCAGACAATGGGTCGTGCAGCAGAAGGAGGTCATCGTTAAGAGAAAAGCTTGCCGTAGCCCCGGGAAAGAAAGGCCTGTCGTTGATCGAGAATTGCGATATCTGTTCGCAAGTCCTCACGTCATATATCCGAATGGTAGACTTCAAATTCGACATTGGGTTATCAATGCTAAGGCAGGCAAGCATCGTCCCGCTATGGGAAAATGCAAGGGGGATGTCTCGCCTTTCGGCGGATGGCTTATGGAGTGGGGATAGTAACCCGGTAGCTGGCCTCCAAAGAGAGCACGGAGAGTCGCCACAGACTACTGCGATAATAGTGCCGCCGTGGAGCATTTCAGTTCCAAAGTACCGATCGTGACTCGGAGTCGTCGGAGGGTCGAGTGCGAGATGACCAACAAGTAACCCAGAAGCTGTATCCCACACACCCACAGATGATAGGAAGACGCAGGCAACCTGCGAGCCATCGGGGGACAGAGAGAGGTCACTGAAAGTCTCCTCCATCTCAATAACACGCGTAACACAATCCCAATCATTATCCAGCCCTTCTTCAAACACAAACGTACTCGCTTCTTCAAGCACCCAGCTATAGGTACGGCGGATGGCTGATTTCAATGGGCTGCATGGGAGGGCCGACTCGTATACGTGGAGGGCGGATAAGCGAATTGCGTCGAAGAAGTCGAGAGTCAAACGCCAGCTGTCGTACAACAGCGCGACTACGTGATCCTTGCGCGGGAACAAAGCTGCAGGCCAGCTCTGGCTCAGCCGTATTCAAATTAGTGCGTGGAACACAGCGTTTAGTCGACATGTCTCGCACCTTGTTGATAAGTTTTCGGGCAGATCTGAAAAGCTCCACTCCGGCGCCTAGTTCGCCGAGGACCGCGTAAGCTTCTATCACAAACATAATTTTTCCATCGACGAAATCAAGAAGATGTCCATGCACCTCTTCATCCGGTACAATCTCTCGAAGATGATGAAGCCAGTATAGACAGGCATATCGAAGTGAACGAGGAATCGCCGCATCACGCCTCTCTGCAAAATCAGCGATATCACTGTGCATCAAGGATGGATCCTGAAGTCCGCAGATGTCCCGCTTGAGCAAATTGCCCATTATTTCGAAGCAGCGACAAGATAGATAACGGTGAGAGAGAGCAGTGTCAGTCTGGTCATCACCATGCTTGTGGAGTAGAAAATCGCGAAAGGACGTGTGGTATATCTGAACTGGGTCGAGAGAACCTACGGAAGGGATGGAAAGTAGAGCTGAAAAGGGCAAGAGACACGAATGAACATCTGTGACCCTGAAGAACTGTTGTAAATCGGGGACGGCAAGGGGTTCGGCTAGGTTGACAATGAAGGAAAGGTATCGTAGCCCGCTAGAGCGAGTGAACTCGTCCATGTCGTTGATGATGGAGGCGTACAAGTGGTCGATCCCCCAGACGCCAGCTACACCGCCACGTAGCATTCTGCAAATCAAGGACAGGCGGTCAAGGGGCTGCCTCTGGTTAAGTAGCCTGACGATAGTTGCCGCAAAGATGAAACGACCGCCTGCACGCTCACACAACGTCGTGAAGTCGCGCTCCGGTGGCCACGGCTGAGGGCATAATGCGACGAGATCGTGAGTCTTGTATATCTGATCAAACGCGTGTCGAAAGAAGAGGGCGACGTCCTCTCGGGAGTCAAAGTCGCTGATTAGCACGGTCTTGACAACACTCGCAAGATCCGCACTATTCATGACCGCGCCGATCTGAGGCCATGGCCTGCTCGTGATGAGAATGTTATGGATACGAAGGGAGACGTCATGGATCAGACGACCAAACAAGAGAATGAATGGTTTGAGATGATGGGTCCCGTTCGCGGTGCCCTCGTCAAGGGCGTCCAAGATGATTGATATACCAGCTCTGCCTTTCCAAACAGACGATAGATGCTTCAATGGCTGAATGACGAGCTTTTCTAGCAGGTCGTAATGCGACTTTTCTGGAGACAACAGAGCGGGGTCGTCGGTGATAGCCTTCATGATGGACTCCCGGGCACGAGGATGATGCAACCCGAGTTGATATGCAAGGGTGAGAAAGACATAATGACAAGTGCTTCGTTTAGTGTGCTTTCTTGAAAAGAAAAACGTGCCTGCCAGCTTGCCCTGCTGTCGCAGCTCGTCTGCTAATGTATGCGCTACCGTCGACTTCCCCGACCCCGACTCCCCGGAAACCCATACGATCTTCCGCGTGCCGTCATCAACGAGTGTATGCAATGTCTGGAGGAGGTTGACTCTGGTACCGGGAAGACACTTGGAGTGCGGCTGACGTTCACTTGAGTCGTAGACAGCGCCTTGGGCGCACTCTTGGGCTAGTTTCTGCCATGCGTCACTGTGAGCTGGATTTATAGCTAGGTTTACCATCAGCTACGTAAGAGTTGGAAGTTGCGGAGACGAACCTTGTGCCATGGTGTGACAGTGGTCAAGCCTGGGCGCTTGAGCGAGCTCACAGCAATCAGGATTGCGGTTGCGTGCACAGCAGCCTCGTCGACCCCCTGACGGCAACTCGCGGAAAGTTCGGCTCGGTGTGCCAGTTGCTTTCCGTTCCGCGACGGCACCGCGTCCCGAGTCAAATCTTCGTGACGAATGATGACTCTCTTCTGCAGAGTAGCCCAAATACATCTGCCTTATCGATATCCATCCCTCGCTCCTTTCATTTCTCGCACATTTGCAACCGCTCCCAAAGCCCGACCTAAACCTTCGAAACACAGATACCAAAACATGGCCAAGAAGACCAGGCCGAGCAGACAGCACCTCATCACTCCTCAGCACTCGACTGCGTCACATATCCCCATCATCGATACGCATACGCATCTACATGCGACGTTCTCATGGTATACCGAGTGGTACCTGAAGCACTTTCCCTCCAAACCAAACTCCCTTTCTCCCGCTGCCAACGGTGCCGTCGATGCGAACCAGGTACCAAAGTATGACACCATACACGAGTTCGTGCAGGGCGTCTATGAGGGAAAGAACGTGAAAGCCATTGTGGATGTATGGTGCGAGGCACCACCACTTCTGGGGGAATGGCGGAAGCTCGCAGACTCGGCACTTACAGAGGAAGAAAGGCGGAATAAATGGGGCGGCATTGAGTACTGGTTCGTCATGGGTGCGTCTCTTCGCTTTCGCCTTACCTCTTTACCATGGTCGCTGACGTGTTTGCCGCGTGCCAGGCGTTCACCCGTAAGCATTTGGCCTGCATTTAAGGGTACGGGTTTACCTGACTGTCTCGTTGGGACCTCTAGGCACAATGCTGGGAGATATACGGACAAGATAGGACAGCAAATGTATGTCTTGTTCCTATCACCAGTTCCTATTCATGCCGTTCCCCACTAAATCATACTATGATGACAGAGTCGAAGCCATGTCCCACCCACGCTGCGTAGGCTGGGGCGAGATCGGCCTCGACTACGCGCGCGGGCCCAAGAACCCTGACGACCCCGCTGAACATGAAGCTCTTGCGAAGCGACATGCATGGCAGCGGAAGGTGTTCGAGAAGCAGCTGAGGCTCGCTGTGCAGTGTGGCAAGCCGCTCACAATTCACACGCGCGAAGCTGAAGAGGACACGGAGCGCATAATGAAGGAGGTGCTGAGTGAGCATCGTGATTGGAGAGTGAGTTTGTTGTTGTCGCGCTCCGTCTCTGCTGGCGATTTTGTCTGACGCGAAGCTCGATCGTGCTGTAGATACATATACACTGTTTCACGGATTCGCCAGAGTTCGCTCAGCGGCTATTGGATCACTTCCCCAACTTGCATATCGGCATCACAGGTAGGAAGGAATCTGTATCTGTGCCAACTTAAGTTACTCACCTTGCGATACTCAGGCGTCGTCTCGTACAGCTCAAACCTCAATACCACTGCCCTCCTCCGCCAGATGTCATCGTCCTCTTCATCTACAGCTTCCGACTCTCCCGACACCATCGCCACCAGTTCGGATAAGGATTCTCGCCTACGCATCCTCCTCGAGACAGACGCGCCTTACATGGTCCCCGCGAACATTTACAAGTCCCTCCCGGACTTCAAGGGTCGCCTGCCACTGTGCCACACTGCCATGATACCATGGACCGCTGAGCATGTGGCGGGCGTCGTCGGCTTTGGTGACGGGGAAGAGCAGAGTGGCGCAGAAAAGATCATGCGGCTCGCGAACGAGAATGCAGAAAGGGTGTATGGGCTCACGGTTGTCTGAAATGTAAGATGAGGTGCGCATATACTCAACACTAGATATTGATACCATGCGACACTCTGGCCATGCATGTCCGTAGATTTAGACGCCATAGATCTAGAGTTATAGTGGGGGTGGGCAATCGCCGTGCCAGAAGGAGCGCGGGAAATTTGCCTAGCTTACCGCTTCGGGACGCCGCCTTTGTGATCATCTTGGCGGCCTGAAAGTGAGCGGCAGTCTATGGGATGGAACTGACCACACCAAAGAGATATCTACGATCTAACTATCTGGTCGTCAAGTAGATTAGGTTTTCTGTATTTTGTAGCGATGAATTTTTGCAAGTCATGATATTGGCTGAATTGGAAGCCAATTAGGGTGCTGCAGGGAGGCTATCTTTTGCTCAAGTGCGATTTGGGATATTTCATTGCAACAAATAGGAGAATTAGGGCTAGCAAACCAGGATATGTCCTTAATAGTGCACTAGATTGAGTGCAAGGGTCTTGGCTGAGCGGACTAGAACTTGGGCGCGAACGCGTATGTGGCTGTGCTGACGCGTTCCCCAAGTGCAGACGCGTCACGCATCCAGTGTTCAAGCGCGTTTTTTGACGGCATCCCACAAGCGTTTGCTACGATATTTCATATGCGTTAGTGTCTATATATCAAGACATAGATATTACACCTAGATTTAACACCTAAAAAGACCATATCATCATCTAACTAGAGTACCTACTAGGTGAGAGGCATGTCGCCGACCAAAAACTTGAAGAAGAGATCTGCCAAGCAGGCGGCAACCTTTGGGAAGGCGAAGAATAAGAGGTGGACTGGGGATAGGAATGGGGATGAGAATGTGGTTAGCCAGAGCAAACAGCCATCACCACGGCACACCCGTGCAACTGAGAAAACAGCGCGAGAGGAGTTGGCAGAGTGTCGCAAAGTAGTTTCACGTGCGGACAGAACAATCAGGGACATTGGAAACAGGTTATCAAGCACGCAAGGAGACTTACATGCTGCACTCAGGGAACAAGAAGCAACAGCCAGAGCACTTGTCGAGAAAGATGCCGAGAACACGCTACTCCGACAGGGTCTTGAAGAGACTAAGGTTGAGCTTGATGAACAGGGTTGGGACTTGGGAAAGTCAAAGGTCGAGTTAGCAGAAACAAAGCAGCGGATTGCAACAAACAAGGAGAAGGAAATGAAGACTATCCGACACCTAAGCACTTCAAGACAAGCTCTCCAGCGTTCAAAGGACTCAAAGCAGAAGCTTGAACGTGCCCTGAAGCAGCTTGAGGGGTGTACCATCCCAGGTTTGCAACAAGGAGCTGCAGCGGCACTACAGCAGCAGCAAGTTGTGCATGCACACAAAACCGGACAACTTCGCATGGAGCTAGGCACTTGTCAGCAAGAGAAAAATCGCCTCAAAAAGCAAGTTACTGGTCTGCAGAACAAGGCACGCTTGTTCCAGATGCGAGCTCTGCGGGCAACGCGTGCACATGCCAAGGGGAAAAACATTGGTCCAACATACCAGGGGGTTACAATGAAGCGGCTTCTCACTCGTAAAGGGCCTGGCAGGGCTTATTCTGGTGACCTGCGTGGGGTTGTCCGCAAGTTGGGTGGATTAGGGTGTGCACGAAGTGCTATTGGAGATATTGTGCACACAGTTCTTGGGTCAGCCGGAGTTGATACATCAAGCAAAATCAGCCGGCGTACCGTATCAAGAATGGTGTTGGAGGGAGGAGTGGCTTCGCAGATACAGGTCGCTCAGGAGATGAAACAGGCAACTGGTGAGCCAATATATCCCACTATTCTGTATACTAAACCCACTCACATAATTGATAGCCATTACTATTAGCTCAGATGACACAGGCCATCGCGCTGTGAATTACAGTGCAAAACATGCCACCGTGACAACACGCGAGAACGATGGCAGTGTTAGCCACCACATCCGCTTGCTTGGGGTTGATTCAACACTTGATCACTCGAGCTTGAGGCAAGCAAACGACTGGGAGCATAAAATACGTACTTTGGCAGCCCTTTACAATGAGTTCATCACTGTGGAGGAGGCCGATTCGGAGAGCAGCACTGGTAAAACATTCAATGTCCTTGAATTCACGCGCAAGCTCAAAGGGATGCACGGTGATCATGCGGCCGATCAAAAAGCAACGTTCAAGTTTATTCAAGAATGGAAAAAGCGGAATGCTTACCTTGGGCTGGGATACGAGCTTCTCGATACAGGGAGCTATCCCTCTGACAATCCTGCATATGCGAATACCTGGCAACAAGCCAGGGAGACGCTTGCACGGGAGGTTGGAGGCGAACAGGGTTGGGCCAAATTGGCACCAGAAGACCAGGCTATGCATAACGCGAAGATGGTACACGATGTTGCGATGGAATGGGGGAAAACCAAGGGGTACTCAATTTTAGAAAGTTGCAAAGTGGGTTAGTAAATTTTGTAGCACCATCTCGGCACCCTACCCCCCCACCCCCCCTTCCATATATAGAAGTCGTTACCCCATTTAGAGCTACTTGACATCATACATGCGGGATCTCTAAACATACGATGCAAACATACGAAATCCGGCGAAATGAAATGAAATAGACATAATAGACACTGTGTTCTACCTCCTGCCGCCGCGCTTGGCCTTTTTGAACGGCCGAACGTGCGATGTGCACCTCCAATCAGCTTCAACATGGTCTAGATACATACAGGTAAGGTGGAACTGAGAAAACGTTCGAGTAAACGTTGAGTTAGTATGCGACAAGACAACAAGACATAAGCAATACATACCCATCCGGTTTCACAGCGATCGTATTTGCACCGAATTGCCACGCCGTCCTTAATCTCTTTCTGCGTTACGACTTTATCGCAGTCACACGCGCGCAGCATAGTATTGAGGTCGCGTTTGCGACTCTTCCTGCCAGCACGCGTGACGACGTCGTTCTCGACAAACGCCGGGGCATCCAGGGATTCTTCGAGTACGTTATCTGTGTATTAATACTCATTAGACACGTTAGAAAAAAGGATAAGATGTATTTACCGGCGCCGTTCTCGGCGTCAGATGGGCGTGATTCAAACATGCCATCATCGCCGTCAATATCGTCTGCAGGGAGGGACTCCTCTTCCTGCGCTTCAAGTTCTTGTAGAGCCTCGGATCGTGATTCATCCTCGTTTGACTCGATCGCGAGGCGGGAAGTGCGATGGGCGTCCGATACAGCAAGTGTGGGTGCTTGATAAATCTTGCGCGACTTGCGGGATTTGTGGAAGCGCCTCTGCCAGATGTACTTCTCGACGTTGTTGACCTCGTCTTGAGGAGTCGTGTACTTCGCGATGAGGTGGGGTAGTAGTTGAGAAGACGCGTGGTGGATTCGAAGGTGGGCAGCCATAGAATACTTCCATACAGCCGGATTTTTTACAGCTAGCTTGTTAGTCGGGGAGCAAATCGGACAGGCTACCGGCACGTTTGTGCATGGCGCGCTCTCGCTTGAGCTAGCAGCAGAATGATAGGAAAAATAAACGGGGTTGGGACACGACGAGCGGGTTACGTCCACCTGAAACGAGCTACCAGAACCTTTTGTGGGTCGTAGGTAAAAGACGCACCCGGACTTGGTTATAGGTTGCATACAGAACCCACACAACTCGGCCGTGTGATCTAGGCCGTCGTCGCAGAGGATGTGGGCTCCGACGTGTTCAATCATCCGGGGCCCGCTGTCGCGCTGCCACTCAAACGTCGGGCGGCAGCGAGGGCACACGTCTACAGCGTGGTCAATGGTGTTGAGGTGAGCGGCTTTGTCGACGTCGATGGCGAACGCGGCACGACCTGTGGGACCATCAGCACACATGGAACTGGAAAATCTCATGAAAGAACGCTGCTGAGACTCACCTCCGGACCTGTATGGAAAAAGCTCATGGGTGGGCACGGATGGGAGGCGAGACAGTCCGGGGGCTGAGCGAGAGATCTGAGCATGCACACTGAGTGCGAACGCCTGCAAATCCGCCGTAGAGAATAAGAATGTCGGCGAAGCCGGATAAGTGGGATCCAGGTTGGGATTAATGACCTGGAAATTGGTACCAGGTGACGATTTTAGAACTCTACCCATCTTTCCCGCCCACTCCCAATCCTCGGACTCCGGACCAAGATTAGTCAGTGACCGCTCGGTGAGAATCAAGACCTGAGCGGTAATGGAGATGCCTTCTTCTCCCAACGCGCCGGCTGCAATCTCCACCACAGGGCTCGAGTGGAAATGAATGGCCGAGATCTGTGCTACAGCCAAGAATAGACGAGAATCCGCCTTCACGAGTGTGACCAGTGGCTCACCAATGAACAGCCTGGCATCACCAAAGACAGACAAGGAGTTGATGACGTTTGTATCAATCTCCGGTGCAGCAGTGAATCGCAAAAGCCCTGCAACACGCTTGAGACGATCTGTGGAGCCAGCAGACGTGATGAACCGGAAAAGTTGACGGAGAACTCGAGCCTTGTATACAGGTTTACCCTCCACAAGCACATGCGGAGAGAACACCTTGCGTTCTTCAGCCAGCTCGATGCCTACGCGGTCCTCCATGTCTAAGTCATCCGTTTCGGGCTGAGGCGTGGAGATAGGAAGTGGGTCGTCTTCAATGATATCCTCGGGGTCAGGGTCGGCAAGATACGAGCCGGGAGGTGAGCCGTCGGGGAACAGGAGATCACCGCCTGATGCCTGGATGCGACCAAAACACTCATGCACGCTGTAGCTGATGTAGTCGCGCTCAATGGTCTCACGGCCGTGTGTCCATGAGGTAATGGGGAGGATGTGTTCGAGGCTGACATTTCCTCGCCAAGATGCCGGGTTGATGTGATCGACCTTGGCACTGAGCTCCTCGTCGCTTGATAAGCCCGGGAGTCTGAGTCGTCGGGGAGTGGTATTCCACTCTGGATACTCTGCAAGGACCTGGCCACTCTGCGTAACATGAGCTATCCGGGTGCCTAGCTGGATCATATCGGCATTGGCGTCATTGCCAACGATCGTCCGGTAGATCCCAAAAACAATCTCCAGACGGTCAGTGCCAAGCATGATTATATAAAAGCGCCCAATCGGGCGGTCCACTTTTGCCTTCGCCACGCAGAAGAAAACGTTCTTGATGAGTATTTGGATATCAGTGTATAACGGCTTGGGTAAGAATGCAGTGCCACCACCCGGATGAGTGTAGAGACTACAGGCAAGGTGAGCTGCGGCACTGAGATGGCTAAGCTGTTCAGATAAAGACATGTCGAGATCAACGTATGGGGTTATGAGGTGCCTGAGAAAGTCACCGAATATACGGATATGCTTCCGTGCGGCGATGACAGTCGGTCGCGTGCTAGATGTTTCGGGAAGGTCCCAGATGGACTTTAGTAGGCTGACTGCAAGAAGAACGTCCTGCTTGTCATTGGGGTTCATTAAGTTCTCGACCTGGTGAGGTGCCAGCCCACCAGAGCGTAGGTGCCAGTTGAGGGTGGAAGGGGTGATGTTGTACTCGTAGATAGTGATTCCCTTCTCTCGGAGAATGGCACAGCGAACTCGTTTCATGATAACGTGTTTCCAATCCTTGTCGGAAGTGATGTCATTGTCACCGACCAGGTTGTTCATGAGAGCCAGCTTGCCGACATATGGATATATCGGCGATGAGGGGGCAAGCTTTCGTTTGTGTGTGAGTATGACGAGTGCTGCGCCGCGACGGGCTTCTCCATCAGAGGCGATACTATACAATCACCCTGGAATCTTCTCGCGCTCGCACGCGTCAATCACAGTCTGAAGAAGAGTGGCATGCGTAGGTGCGTTCTCCGTCTTGCACGTTCCTGACACCAGAATAGGACGTGCCGCATGGGTCTTGGAGTCGCCCGCGAGAAGCCCTATTGCAGCAACCGTGGCCTTTTGGGCAACACCGGTGAGTAACCGACATGCTCACATGAACCATCACTCACCTCGACCGCCAACCTCACTTTGCCATCTGCGACCGCCTTAACAAGGGCATATGCCTCCGCCTCGGAACAGAAATCCAGCCCAATATTATCTGCGTCCTCTCTCGCAACCCCAATTATCTTGTTCGTCACATCATCCCAGCGCGGACGGCTCTCCACCTTAATCTCGTCGACCAAAAGCTGGTAGCCATAGACCTCATCAGCACTTGACGCGGAGGACTCGGTGAGCCCCAATGACCCATCTGCGAACGAATTTCTAATGTTGTAGCAGACCTCATCAATTGTAGGGAATCCGGCTGAAACACGGAGTGGAGGATTGACTGAGCATTTCCGGATCGTGCTCGTCGCAGGTGCGCCTGTTGCTTTGTGATAGATATCGAGAACACGAGGGCCACCTAGACGTAGGATCACCAAGCAAAGCTTCTTCTCCGCTGTGGAGAAGCTCTTCGGACTGTAAAGGCCTTGCGTGGCCTTGTCGAGCTGCTCTGTCATCTTCCGCACTGACATTCCATTGTTTATACAGACCTGGATGAGCGTGTGCACGCGCGAGAAGTCGCTGTCGGCCACCGCGAGAAGAAACTTCTTGTGGTCATCGAGGGAAGAAGATTTGCGAGCAAGACTCTTCGACATGTTGACACGGCCGAGTCTCAGCGCCTGGATCTGGAATGTCTTCACTCGGATGATGGAATGGAGGCCGCTTATCGGCTGGAAGACATGGGGTGTGTTTTCGTGGACGCCATCCCTCATTCGTCTCATTATTGATATAAGCTGACCATTATTTTCGAGATCTCTGCACGCCGGACATGCCACCCCCGCCGTCTTCATGATACCCGCACACTTGCTCGCGGTCAGCCAAATCCGGCGCCCCTCTGTGCGAACCAACCACGGCAGCACCAACCGTGTGTGTAGCGCGAATGGGTACACCATCACGCCCCACTGCCCACCTGGCACCGGCAGCTCGAAGCCAACGCAGGCGAACGAGCACCTGTCGTCAGGCATTGAAGTCGGCGTGTTCCCTGCGCTGCTGTGGCCGTGCACCTCGTCTTGACCATCATCGCTGTCATCAATGACGATGAGCTGCGGCGAAGAAGGGCGCGTAGACGTTGACGAAGAGGCACCTGAAGTCGGAGCAGCTGGTACCGCCGTCGACAGGGGGATAGGGACCGGATTCACCGGCATGGTCGCCAAACCGTCAGTCGCTGACTCGTTGACCAACAACGGGTCTATAACGCCAGCGCGACCACTGATACAGGTAAGCTGCGATTCCATCGATTCGGTTTGGACACTCACTACGACCCGATCGCCCTCAGAAGCCGCCCGACTTTCCCTTCGACCAAGCAGGGATCAATCTCCTTCTCAATCAAGATGAACTCGAAGAAGTTGAGTACCCCATCCATCCCGGCGTCTCCTCTCCGAATGAGCGTTCTAATCTCTTCCTCCAGCCTTCCACCTCCGAAAACAACGTTCATCTGCTGATCGGCATCCTCCCAGACAACGCCAGCGTCCATGTCCCGGTAGGTGTCTGCCCAGGTCTCGAAAACGGCGAGCTCATCGCTCTTGCATGCAGTTGGAATAGAACTCGGCATGTGGGCCACAGCATCGCGAAGGGTCGACAGCAACTCGTTGGCTAGTGGTGGCGGAGCCACTCGGGTGATGGCTAGCTGAGATGGAGGATTGGAGGGCAAGGGCAAGGGCGAGGGCGCTGGCTGAGACACGGCGCTGGAGGGCAGATGGCCTGGTTGACTCGGAGGGAGGAGGGGAATCCCTATCTCGAAAAGGGTGCGTTGCTTCATCAGCTTCTTCTTCTTCGTCTTCTTCTTCGCTTCGTCGTCCTCTTCTTTTACCTCCTTCTCGCGTTGCTTTTGCCGCTGCTTACATCTCTTGCTGTCCTTGTGCATGTCCATATTCTTGCTCCCTGCAGTCCCGACAGTGATCTGCTGCCCGCAGAGTGGGCATTCATCCGTGTCAGTGGCCTTTGGCTTCACTGCACCCAAACCGGCCGTCTTCAGCACAAGATCTTAGTGGGTTATATACTTTGCTATGCGAGGTGCGTACCTCCTCAGCCTCTTGGGTGGACATGCTATTGAAGATTGCTGTTGTTTTACTGGGTGATGCGTGGTAGATTGAGGGCGACGTTTAGGACAATCCACGCGCGTTACGATAACTCATCCAATTGCCAGGCTACTCTAACCTAGACTACAAATCTGTACTATAAAACGTAGTACTCCTCTGCTGCCCAACTGTTGCCATTCCGTGACGCGGCATCACCAAATCACCAGCGATATGGACGCTCTGGAGCTCCAGATAGGGGTTAAGTCTCCTCTTTTGGACAATCACGTGCAATTCCTGGCCTCAGCCAGCGAATTCCCTAAGGACAGGCTGGTATACCCCCCCCCCTAGACCCTATATACAGTAACCGAGTCCCGAGTACCCCTTGGGGAAAACTCACTTCCCTTCCCTTCCTGACGACGAACGACGGGAGAGGCTCTTGATGGTTCGAGCGGGGTGCTGCATGCACAAGGATTTGAACTGTGTTAAAGGGGGGAATACAGCGATGATGGCTTACTGGGAGAAAGCGGGGGTGAAAGGCCCTATTCCACTGCCAAACCGAGATAACGCAGCGGTTCTTCGAGACGTTGAAGGAGACGAAGAACTCACTGAAGCACAACTCCGGGCTGTTAATGTAACAACTTGTGGTGCCGTCAAGACGACTAATCTGGCTGGGGCGCTGTTCAATCACAAGGACGACAAAAAGGGGCTTCAAGATATTCACCGGCAGTTTATGGAGCAAATCGTAGAGACAGGGGAGGCAACCACATTTCCTGACACTAGCAATACACGCTACGGAAGCCATTGTGAAGCTGCAGCATGGCTTATCACATGGCGTCAAGAATATCGCAAACTCCTCGAGGAGGTACGCGACAACAAGCAGAAGGCAAACTTCTCTCACCTCGAAGCAAATCTCTATGCATCGCTAGATGACATCCCAACATTGACAGAGCTAGCTGTCCTAACGCTCTATGGCAACGCAATTTCGTCTCCCTACATGCGGAGCGTGCGCGGGTCTCCTGATATTAACATCCTCGACCTTGGGCCCTTTCACGCGCAAGTGGTTCAGCATATCAAAGACCTTATCAAGAATGTTAACTTCCTACTTTACCCCGGACATTCTGCACAAGCTACCCTCGATGGTGCTGAATGGGATAAACCCCGTGCGATAGCTGCGGTTCAAAGTTCAGCTGGTACACTCCCCCACTTGAGTGGGACACTCACTGCATTCCTGCAGGGTGCACTGAGTGCATGGGAGCGCTTCTCGTCTGAGTTCCATGAGGATGGCGATATTGCTTCATTGTCTGCTATCGAGCGCGAGAACGCATGGATGCCAGCAACCAACGATGTCAATGAAGGTGCATTGGGAGCGATGCGGGTCCACCAGATCAAAAACCCGTCCGCGACAATGCTTCAGTTCAATGCCCTGACAACATACAAACGGAATGATACTCACGCATTCATGCAAACATTCACACCAAGCCAGCATCTATTTGTCAAGGAGAAGGCTCGTCAACTGGACTCGGCGGGGATCGAGAAGAAAAGGCGCCGGGAGCTTGTCGAGCACAAAGCACACCTAGCAGCAGTGAACCGTCAAAGGCAGGAGAAGTCAGCCCAAACTCGCAAAAATAAGAAGAATCGCCTCGACGCACTGGAGTTAATTTTGGATGAAAGGAAGCTTGAGACGCTTACTGGTCCACAGCTGGGAGACCAATGGGACTTACATCGCCGGAGAAACGAGGGCCTACCAGCTAAGAGTAATCTCGGAAACAAAGCCAATTACTTGCTAGCAGTCAAGGAGCAAGTAAAAGCCTTGCGAGAGGGAGATCAGCATGATGATCCCTTAAGTGTACGTGCTTGATTCAGAGACAGGGGCTGATTTCGAGTTCGAGTAGATTTGTTGGGTTTGTTTTGTCTGATATTTTTACTATAATGTGCTAGAGTGTTCATTACATACTATCGCTACTATACGTAGTCTCTAATAGTATAGTCTTGGGCTCAATGCGAGAGAGTGAGGGAAGCGATGAATGCTAGAGGGCGAGACACACGCCAGGCGCGACTCGTCACAGCGGAGTCCAAATTTTCAGTGGGCAAGTGCTGATGTAAGCGTAACAGCCCGAGACGCGGCATGGCCCACCCCCAGTTATAGAGTTTGTGATTCTTTGCCAGTTCGTCCATCACTATCGTGGTGCCATCCTGAGCCAGATGTCGGCCTTTTAGCCGATGTCCATCAAGTCAAGGGTTACACAGCCACTCTACAACTCTTTTTCACGAACCAGAACGATCTCCAGTGTCCGGATGCGGTTGATCTAATGCTACTCGCTGCACAGTCCATCAGTAAATCGGACAAAAACTTGTCAGACTTGTGCTACTTTTTGCCACTTTTCGCCTGGTCACAAGGCAACAACCTGGACAAGGTCACCAGTCAACAAGTAGGCTACGGCTTTTACATAGTGTACCGTACAATATGCTACTCATCCCCTTGTAAAAACTCGTACGAATGATGATCTACGTAACGATTAACATAGAAAGCACGGAACGCGTCTAAACTCTGGTGAAATTCAAGGTGTTCAGGAACTGGGGTGTGACCGTAAGTGCCTATCAAATGCGATGCACGCGAAATAGCATCTAAAGAAATAACGGCGAGATGACGCCTGCCGTGCAAATACTCGGGCCGAACAACCCACAGCCCAGTGTCCTCGTCTGGCTGATCACCCACTGTAACCATCCAATGGATCAGTGCACACCGATAAGTAGTTTCGTTGTACTTGAATGAAAAAAAGAGAAAAACGCGCGCCACCATCATTCCTCGCATGCCTGGTTCATCTGTGTTAGTGTCGACAAAGACAGTATCATGCCGAGCATACTCTCCACGCCAACAGGGGTTACATCGGATACGTTCTCGCCGCATTCCGCCAGCTCCGGAAAAGTCGCTCGGCGACCAGAATCGGGCAACAGCAGAGTGAAATACGTCCACGCGTCCGGAAAAGGTCGGGCACTGATGGAGGGGAGGTACCTCGTTGTCGGCTTGGCCGGGATTCAACTGATCATATAGGAACCGACGGATAAGCTCTGGGAGCCGGGGTTGACAGATCTCGGCGGCAAGTTCGGGGAGGTATCGAGTATAACCAAATGCTAATGTGGGGTATGAACACGAGTAGGAATGGACAGGTGGGGACGTACCTCGGCGACAAGCTAATTCAATTGAGGACATGACTTTGGGCCCGGCGACAGCGCCTCCATCATCGTCGGCGTCTTCAGGCGGGGCCGGAGCAGCAGGGGGGGTGGGGACTCCACCACTGAGGATGAAGCGTTCGTAATCCGATGTTGTCCCTGCCATCATTCCACGTTGGTTGAACGCTTCACGAGCCGCCCGTAATTTGTCGATTCGTAGATTGATTCGCAACATCTGGCTTAACGCATGGAACCGGCTTGATCGGCGCCATGGTTTCTTCACAGCCACGATGTGTTTCGACTCTGTGATCGAAGAGCACAGCCCGTTGGGGGAACCATAGAGTTTGATTGATCGAATGTAGTGTCGAAGAGAATGTTGGCGTGGCAGTGAGATAGTGTCCATGCGGACACCGGTGTCAATGAAGATCTGTCGATATTGGTGGAACTGCGCTAGGTTGTCTTCGAGCTTGACTAAATCGTCGGCTGAGATACTGTTTTGGCGTGCAGTATAACAAAAGTCGAGGAATGCCCGAAGGCATCGGACCATGTCGGAGGGAACATAACCGGCGATTGCGGGAAGATAAACCTAGAATAATGAGAATAATAGGATGAAATAATCAGCGTAACTTACCTTCATTAGAGCTTTACTGTCGTCGCCGGTCCACTGTTGAAAGTCGCGTCCGTCCGGAAAGCGACGAAGTCCAGGAAAGGGGGGAACAACGTTGATTCTAGTATGATAGGGGTTACTTCCAAATACAGATTTTCATAAAATAAGAAAACATACCGTCGGTCGATGTCATCGATAATTGCTTCACCTTCGGCTTGGCCATACTCTAGGATTAAGTATTGGTTTACCCATGAAACAACGTGATCTTTGAAAACTCCTTTGATGACTTGATGGAGAAGGTCGGGTGCGAGGAGTTGATGGATGTCGGCTCGAGGGAAGGAGTGCATGAACGGCTGGATGAATGTTAGTAACTAGCAATGAACCACCTAAATATGAGACTTACACGAAAGTCATCTCTTATACCAAAATCGTGCCAGAGAACGCTTGATTCAAGCCGAGAGCAATAAGTATCCGTTTTTTCCCGGGTTCGTCGGGAAGCGTCGGGTGCGTCAAGATTTGAGGGGTGTGCATCGCACCTGTATAACCGTTAAATACTACATGCAGGAAAGGGATAGACATACGCACTTTGGGCACCAATTTGACACGATTGCCGAAAGCCAGACTTGCTCCGGATAATCCGCGATATACGGACCAAGGCCGTAGATGGCACGTCGGAAATGGCCGTCGGGGCACTTGACAATGTCAGGTGTTGTCATGGATGGGGCAAGTGGTGCAAACGTGACCCGGAGGGCTTCATGGTACAGTTGTCGACAGAATTGCTTGAACTCTGGCCGCTCGCGTTGGCGGCACTTGGCTTGGGCTAATATTAGACTCGTGTCATGTAGTACGTGAATCGGAACATACCTCGAGGGATAGGCAAAAAAGCCACGGGCAGGACTGCATTACCGTGGGCTCGGCGAGCTGTGTTAGAAAGGTTACCTGGGGACATATATACCGGGTGGAATTCCTGATGGCCACTCGCAACAGAGACGGTTGTCTTGTCACTGCCGGCCACAACCGGCACGAACATGGAGCCGTGCGTGTTCGGATCCTCTGCAATGAGATCCTATCAAGAGCGTGAGATTAAGACAAAACAGAGACGAGAACAAGTTACTTACGCCTTGCTTCCATGCCCACTCGCCTGACATCAGATTGGAAAAAACGCGCTTGCCATCATGATTGAAGTGTCGGTAAGGAGAATAATTGATGTGCTCCTTGAACTCCGGTGACGCAAGCTGTTCATGTATCACCGCACGGGTGTCTCGAACACACAGCTCGTAAGTCTGGGACATCCACTTCGGAGGGGAGTTGGAGGGAATTGAGCCTTGATATCGAACCTTGTAGATATGCCAGGGGACACCACCGACCCCAATCTGGTCTATGGTCTCGTACATGTCCTTGGTATTTTGCCAACGAGGTGTGGTACCAAGAGGTGCACAAACTGCAGACCAAAAATCGAGCTGGGTCTCAATTTTCCGTGCCGAACTTTCAGCCTCAACATAATGATGGTAGGCAAAATCGAACTCTGTGCGTGAACGGAATGGCTGCCAAGCTTCGGGCGTCTCAGGAGGAGGAGCGGGACCAGTCGGCGGAGGTGGGGCATTCTGATTGAGGAAGCCGCCAGTCTTTGTGGTCTTCCGGCCTGTTGAGCAGCTTTGTTAGTAAACAGGACAGGAGGGGAGTAAGCACATACCTGTCAAGTACGGATGATGCTCAAAAGTTGCTCGTGGGGGGTCAATGTCATCATACTCTGGTGGAAGCTCTTCGGAGACGCTCCGATGCACCGTGTTTTGGTGGTTCTTGAGGCCTCGCAAAGTCTTGCATTTACGAGGGCAGTCGGGACATGCAAACGTGTGATGATGAGGGGGTGTTGGGGATGTGCAAGAAGCCGCTGAGCTAGGAAACATGGCGGGATTGGATACAGGGTAAGTGGGAGGATCCCGGTCAGCAGGGAGGTGACTGCGGTTCAACATGAAGGCACGAGCCGAATAAGCCCTAGTCAAATGAGCGGTTGAACGCGGCTGCCAGGAGTACGTACTCGCTTGTCTGACTACATTTCCCACTCCCACTTGGCCGTTCCTTCCCTTCTGCCCTCATCGTGAAAATTTCACCATGGCCCATACCAGTGCTGCTGCCCCACACGCCCCTACTCGTACATCAGCCCGATGCTCACAGCGTGGCACAAGCAGCAAACAACCTACTTCAGCCCCCAACACCCTCACCAGTGCATCCGAAGACCAACAGAGCCTTGAACACGAGTCAGTATATAATTTGCCATAGTAAGACCAGCTACTTACTGTTAATCCAGCGACCGGAAGCGGGCCAGAGCTGCTAGCACCGTCTCCGAAGGCAAGAAGACCAGACCCACCAAGTCTCGCAAGCGATCAGGAACAAAGACAGTCGACGAGCTAGAGCACGCACCGACTAAAGCGCCTACATCACGCGGGAAGCCTGTCCCTCCACGCAGCCCTCAGCCTGACCGAAAGCGGAAGAATCGAGACCCAGCTGGACCTGATAGGCGACGAGTCAAGCGAACTCCTGCTGAGGTTGTGGCCGCCCGTGAGCGTAGGGATGAGCTTCAGCGTGAGCTCAAGGCTCTCGAGGAGCAGGACTTGGATTACCTTGCAAGCATGGAGTTAGCTGATGCTGTTGACGAAGCCAACGACGACATGAGAACAATGCTTACCTTGAATGAAGATGCCGAGCCGGGGATGGATGAAGGTGAACATGACAGCGGTAGTGATGAGAGCAGCGAGGATGAGAGCAATGAGGATGAGGATGGCGACGGTGATGGGAGCCGTGAGGGCGAAGATGAAGAAGACAGCGATGCTGATGCCGATGAGAATGCTGAGTCTTCGGTACCTGCAAAAAAGGTGAGAGAATTGCGTGTCAGCGGCGGATTTAGCTGAGAACTCACGAAGTATGTGCAGCGCGAGAGGA
Organism: Coniophora puteana RWD-64-598 SS2; assembly: GCF_000271625.1. Classification (NCBI taxonomy): domain Eukaryota; kingdom Fungi; phylum Basidiomycota; class Agaricomycetes; order Boletales; family Coniophoraceae; genus Coniophora; species Coniophora puteana. The sequence goes on from NW_006913063.1 coordinate 1,913,746, forward strand.
AACGTCGAGTCAATGCAACAAAGGCTGCAATCAACAGCCGCGTCGAAGCTGCGGCTGGTGCGGCAAAGGGCAAGGCAGTGATAACTCCTGCTTCGACAAAAACCACACAGGGGTACGTTTGCGTCAATGTCTGGGAACCGCTGAATTAGTCCCTCACCTACGAGCAACTGTACTAGGAGGAACAAGTCGAGCATCTTCCCTACCGGCGTGAACCCGAAATGGAAGGCTCAAAACGGACCAACGGCGCGTCTCGTCAATAAGTCCCGGAAAGCTCCTGCAACCAACGCGGGAGCAGGCGTGGGTGGTCTCACAGACGCCGACGTCTACGATGCTCACCCGGAGCCCACTGGTGTTGTACAAGGCACTCGTACGAAGGGTGTGCCGTGCAATGAGGTGAGCCGAGACTCGGAACGTCTGCTCCAAGTCAACCAGATACTAACTACCTTCAACCAGCTTGTTCAGCTCGTCAGCGACAGCGACAACGCAACGGAAGAGGGCGATAACGAGCCCAGGGACAACGGGCACATCAGTGACGTGTCTGCTGAGCTCGATGCCTCAACAACGCTCACCTCCGACGCTCGCCGCGTCAAACGGCCGACCAAGGCCTCTAAGGCGAAGGTTCTGATGGTGCAGGTCATACCATCGCAAGCCACCGCCTCGCATGGTCGCACCTCGGTCAAGCCTACCAGCACCCAACGCGCCATTGCAAAGGCGTCGAAGGCGTTGAAGGCGTCAAGTACCAAGGCAAGATCGGACTCCACCAAGAGCAATGCAATTGCGCCATCCGCATCGACCTCGTCAGCCCGTCCAACGCCCGCCGAGATTGTTGATGCAGCGTATAAGTCCGATATCCTTCCAACTCTTTACGACATGTTTTATGCCTCTCCCAGCATATGGCTGGACTTCACCACTGGCCAGCACAGTGTCGACCAAGTTCAAGACCTCGTCGACATCGTCGTGCCCAACTCCGGGTACAAAGTGAAGCACAAGGACTTTATCTGGGAGAGGGTGAGTCCACTCCTCTGTTTCCGTGATTACGTGTGCTCATAACCACAAAAGTGTAATGCCCGAACGACCGAAAAGCGGTCTCTCATTGGCAAAAAGGCATTCAACATTGTCCAGAAGTTTTATTCGTCCCCGGAGTATGCTAACAAGAAGTGGGCTATCGAGCAGCACGCCCGCTGGGCTTTGCATATCCATGGTCCGTTGATGAATCGTGAGCCCACTCCCCGCGAGAGCATCATCGTCATGAGTCCGAAGGAGCCCGGCTATAAGGTGAGTGATCCACGCATTGTCTCGAGCCCCCAATCTTAAGCTGTCTATGTAGCACCCTACAGGGCACTTTGAGTCGTCGTTTTTCGTCGACCTCATGTCTCCGCTCATGCAAGGAGTCAAGGGATCACACGGGAGCTTTGGACCACCGAAGGGTATCCTTAGCCTGGCGGCTATTGCGGTGCGTACAACTATTGGATCACAGTTTGATGCTTGCCTCATTGATATATTTGTAGTTCGAGCGCGCATTCAGAGCGTTCATTACTGGTGAGGAAACAAAACTCGGTGGATTCATAGCGGATACGTACAAGTCGGGAACAGACGACTACCTCCATTCGATAGCAGAGCTCAGCGACGAGCAGTGGGAGTCAATCCTCACGGCGTGGAAGGACCCTAGACGTCCACCTGCGCCTGCCGTTGAGCCTGCACCTGCACCACAGAAAGGCTTACTCGAAAACTCTCGACGTCGTCTGTTCCTGCCCATGAGCAGCAGCCCCGCTCCTGAGGACTGCACTTGAATCGACAGTAGATGCTGAGCGCTTATGATCTCGTTACACCTAGAATTATGTTCGCACTAATGAAGAGATTTTGTACATTTACTATTACTGTTTGACGCCTCTCTACTTATCGCAATTATTACGACTTGTTTCACCTTGTCGCGCCTTGTCACGTCTTTTCTGTAGTTGACGTATCAAAGTGCACCCCCACTTGTATCGGAAACACACTTACATGGTTTGGCTTGTCACCTTGTCGCCTTTTTGGCTTGCACAAGGTTGCACAAGGTTGTACAAGCGGTCACCATTTTTTTTCAAGTTTACTGATGTCCACATCGCTGGCCAGCGCGCATACATTCAACGATGTACGTTCTTCAGACTCGTTGTCTTGTTCGAGCTTGTCAATCCGCCGTGCGCACCTCGACCGTTAGTTACGCGTCGACCGACCCTTTATGCCTCTGGCACTACGGCGCTTCAGGCTTCAAGCTTCAAGCTCCAACTTTCCTGAGACTCAAAGTTCAGGCACAGCTGGCTCATTTCTTCGATGTCTTCAGGTCAGCAACCCTGGTTCGTTCCGGTTCTGATTCTCAGGTTAATATCGGAGATTACACGCATGTATCGCGTTGACTTCTGTTCTACCTGCGGCATCTGTGGGACTACTTTCATCCCCCGAGCCGAAATAGCACCTTGGACTCGTCTCAATTAGCATCAAGGAGAACCTCACTCACCCACTTAAGGCGGCATTTGAGCGTCAATACGCTTCGGCGCTTTCACCATCCCGCGGACCGGTAGTGGGTGGTCAGCACGCAACGTACGCTCGCTCGTACACGCCCATAGATTGGCAGCTGACAGCCATTGCGTCAGGGTTGCTCCTCTGCGTGGGCGTATGTTTTTATTCTAGGACATTCACACGTCTTACAAAGTGAAACACTCCCCGAAAGAACCACCCCCGTTCCGGTTCGAGACCACTTCAGGTATGAGAAACCATGGGAAGATAAAGCAGGAGACAATCCCGCTGACTTCCATTGGGCTGTGGCTCGTTCATGTCTTCGCCGCGCGTAGGTGCGTGGGTCAGAAGCAGTAGCACTTGTCGAGATGAGAACCTAGAGGATTCTTATCGTCCGCTTCTTGTGTTCTTTCGGCCCCCAATTGAACTAAAGAACACGTAGGAGCTCCGCACATATCCTATAGGACGGAAATAAAATCTCGGCGCCGACGGTTTACTCACACTTGGATGTCTTCAATTCTTCAAGTGGCTCCGAGGACAGTGGGTATATTTGTCCTGGCATGCTTCTAACCCTTCGGGCAGCCCAGATATGGACTATGGGTACTCCTCATACGCCGATCACCATTCGACCCCTACGGCGCCAAACTGTAGGCTCGTAGGAAGAAATCCTACGACGTACGCGCCTTCACAGATCCTGTCGTGGCTCTTGCGTGGCTCGCCCGAAAACCTGCTAAGATATCACATACCCTTTTGGTTTACGCCAGCAGAGACAAATTAGGTTTACGGCGAAAAGTGTGCAGACCGGATCTGACATTGGTGCGTATTCTTAGCACGAAATGCGGGGCATCTGAAGGTATCTTCTCACCATCTCATGAGTCGTGATTGGCGCTGACGATCCACTAGCATCATCAAAGTGATCTTACGGCAAGGCTTACGCTTCCCGCAGCCTCTTACCGGGCGGTTGCTGATATCAATGTCGTGTGTTGTATGCATCTTGTGTGAGACTTCCACAAAATTTCCCATGAGAAGGTTTTCATTAATTAAGATTCCGAATATCTGGCGTCCACTTCAGTTCTGCTTCTTAGTTGGTGTTCAGTGGCGTGAATGTTTTCAATGCATGGACACGTGTATGCGTACCATGCATTGAAATATTACTCGATGCGCTCGAAGCTCCCGAAGGTGCTCTACGAGCGTTAAGGTGCGTAAGCATCCAATGAGGACCTAGAAAACCCAGACCGGTCGCCGCACGAGGAGGGAGATTTTGTTCCTGGCCAGTTTACCCCGCATTCGGCGCTACCGTCCAAGCCGGAACAAATACACCTCCAGATGATCGTAGCGTACCAGCTTAGCGGCCCGCGGGATTTTTGCTCTTCATTCCAGGCCCCGACGCAGATGACATACTTAATCATGTGTAAAACTTTTCAGAACTTACATCTTTCAACTCGAGGAAGAGCCGCGGCGATGATCGACAGAACCTAAGAAGCAAAGGCCTCACGCAATGAGCAGTTCAAGTTCAAAATCGCTCTACGTCTTCCTATTGGCAAATCGCACCGTGGCAAGGCTCAACGAGAGGATGCGGAAACGACCAATGTGCGGGGAGGTGCGGGGGTTCGCTCTCGGCTGACGTGGAAAAACCTACGCCCCCGGCGGGCCTTGCGGACCGGCGGGCCGCCCAGCCACAGGCACCGTTAAAGTTACGTGACCGCCTTCTGTGTCAAAAGTGTGGGGAATGGTCTGGAGACGGATCTCGATTCGTCTCAGCGCTCACTTGGCTCGGCTTATGGACTCGCAGCTATAAAAACTCTCGAGAGGGACCGACCATTCAGCGTTGAGGGATTCCCGCCACGTCCTCCCTCTACCTCTCCACCCACGTTCTTCTTCGCTCTCGCTCGACCCCCGTGTAGCCATGTCGGAGGCCACGTTCAAGAACATCAGGGTTTACTGTGAGTCTTTCAATGAAACATTGTAATAGCCAGTCGGCTATGGCGCTGCTGGGTGTCCGGTCGGCCCCGCACGGATTACTGACGCATGCTGTTATGCAGGGCTCGCTTTCGTTGCGTACTGGGGCATCATCCTGTTTGGTTATGATACGTGAGCATGACCTCATTCTCTGAAGTGCCTCGTTCCTCAACCTTCTGCCCCGCCTTCTAGCGGTATTGCAGGAGGAGTGGTCTCGCAGAAGTACTTCGCGGAGCAGTTTGGGCTCATCAATCCCGACGGCACTGTTGACACGGCCAGAGACAACGCACTCTCATCCAACGTTGTATCTGTCCTTCAAGCTGGAGCCTTTTTCGGTGCTCTTGGAAGTGCTCCTGTCTCGAGCCGTATTGGTCGCAAGTTCACCTTGCTGGTGTTCACGATCATCTTCGCTGTCGGTGCTGTAAGTTATCCGAGCCCCTGTACTCGCTCATTGGCTTTCAGATTACTGACGGATGCTCCCTACCCAGATTCTGACCACCGTCGCCGGTGGAAGCCGCGGTATTGGCTACATCTATGCCGGACGAATCATCTCAGGCTTGGGTATCGGAGGTATTTCCGCCGTTGCGCCCGCTTTCGTCTCAGAGTGCTCGCCGAAGAACGTCCGTGGCCGCATCACGGGAATGTTCCAGATCATGGTCGCTATTGGTGTTATGATATCCTACTTCCTGAACTGTAAGTATTCCCCCCAGGTTCATTGGTCGTGCCTATAAGGAACCTTTACTAATGGACTACCCAATACAGTGGGCGTGGGTCTCCACATGGGCAACGACTCGCGAGTGTGGCGCATCCCCTTCGGCTTCCAGCTTGTTCCCGCAGGAATGATGGCGATCGGCCTGTTGACCGTAAAAGAGTCTCCTCGTTGGCTCGCCTCCAAAGGTCGCAACGTCGAGGCCATTTCAAACCTCGCGTACCTCCGCCGTGAGTCAGAGGACTCTCAATCGGTAATGCACGAGTTTGCTGAGATTGAGGCGGCCCTCCGTGAGGAGCGCGAGGCGCGCGAGGGGCTCGGCATCAAGGAGGCGTTCTTGGGAAAGGGGAACTTCATCCGCTTCGTCATCGCGTTTTCAATTTTCTTGCTCCAGATGTTTAGCGGGCAGAACTCAGTCGGCTACTACGCACCGCAGATCTTCAGCTCTATCGGGTACACCGGCACGCAGAACTCACTCCTTGCGTCTGGCATTTACGGTGTTGTCAAGGTCGTGGCTACAACTATCTTCGTGTTCTTCCTCGTTGAGTGGTGGGGTCGCAAGATTTCTCTGTTCGTCTCAGCGATAGGCATGGGGACGTGTTTCTACATCATTGGTGCCATTCTCAAGACGCATCCTGTCGGCAGCCTTCCGACAGGCGCTAGTCCTCCTCCGGCGAGCAAGGGTATGGCTGCGATGCTGTACATCTACGTGCTCTTCTACTCTCTCGGCTGGGGCCCCCTGCCATGGGTTTACGTCTCGGATATCTTCCCGACGCGGACTAGGCACTACGGTCTGGCTGTAGCAAGCGGATCGCAATGGCTCTTCAGTAAGCGTCTTGTCTACCCAACGTCTCCCTGTCCACGTAGCATCCGCTTACCGCGATAATTTACCGCACCAGACTTCGTCATCTCCAAGATAACACCCACGATCGAGTCGAATCTCGGCTGGAAGCTTTTCATGCTCTTCGCGACCATCAACATCGGCGGCATGGCTGTCTTCTCCCTGTACGTCTTCTTCTGGTGAACTTCTTATTATCGTTTCTGAGATTTTGCACCCCGACATCGTAGGTTCCTTCCTGAGACTAAGGGACGCAGTCTCGAAGAGATGGACATCATCTTCGGTTCCGTGTCTGCAGAGACCCGCGAGGCTTTCATCAAGCAGGAAGAGCGCGGTAAGTGCTTACTTTTCATCTCACGTTCCTATCAAGGTCTCAATGCAAATTCGTTGCACAGAAATCAACCGCCATGCCGAAGACTCAACCTCTGTGCAATCCCTCGAACCAAAGGTCTAGAACGTTTGAACCTTCATGGCTTGAGTACCATACACATGCATACCTTTTGTTATTGGGATCGTTCGCTTTGAAGTAACGTAGTAATTGTTAGCTGCTGTTCTGTGGCATTATTGTACGTGTTACGAGAGACGCGTTGTATCATATCTACATAGCTACCCTCGCATTGTATATCACTGAATCGCATCCTTCATCGTAGTTTCCGGTCATGAGTAATGCAAGCGGACGAATGGCGCGAGAGCTGGCGTCCGCGGCAAGACTTAAGCGGGCTCCCAGCGTTCCCACGCTCTTCAAGCACACATTTTATCCACCCCTTCCGTTCCCAACCTCTAATGCATCCAGCACTCAGGCTAGCAGAGATTCAACAGATAATCTTCCGACATCTACTCGACAGATTCTCCTCTTTCTGGCTGGGCCGTAGGAAAACGGACATACCGCTGACAATCGGCCGCAAAGACCTAAGCGTCCTTGCGAGAGTATGCACTGCATTCAAGGAGTCAGCGCTGGACATACTATGGTCTAACTTCGACGTCCCTTTTGCCGCCCTCATCCTCATCCTTCCCTCTGAGATGCTTTCGAGGCCTGAAGGGACAACGCCTCCGTACAACGTGAGTATCATAGCCACAATCAGCTGCCTGTAGATGCTGACATCAGCTTCGCCAGACCGTGCTGACACGCCCCCTATCTTCAAGCTCGAGGATGTTGCTATACCGGTTTTCAGCCCGAATCTGCATCCTGTCCTTTTCGACATATCGCAGCCGATCCTGTCAATGGCCCAGGATTGACGACTCCGTCTTCATTGAGTTCTTATCACCTCCTTCAAACGTAGGCAACATGTTTCCGAAGCTGGACGATATACGTATCGACTCCTCGTCTATCGGCTCCTTCCCATACGAGCTACTGCTGTCTTCTGGTCTTTTGAGCGTCACCTTTTCTTGCGAAGATTACGATAAACAAGACATCTGCCAGTTCTTTATCCAGCAGATTGCAAGAAAATGTCCGAATCTGAAACATCTCGATTTGATCAGGGGGAACTTCATAGATGGTACGGAGGAACAAGCTCAAATCGTGTCAGAGAGCGTCATTTGTCTCCCTGCTCTGGCGTGTCTCTGCTGTATGAATGTCTATCCCTCAGCCGTCCTTCATCTTGCTCACCTTCCTGCTCTTACCCACTTGACGCTCGACTACTATGGCGAGGAGGGAGAGGACGATGATGTCAACCATGATGCGCTCTTTTCATTGGATCAGATAGGAGCCCTACCTTTTCCCGCACTCTATTCTCTTTCCTTGACCACGCCTTATTTGCGCGACGCCGTCCGTTTTGCGCGTAGTCTCATCAAATTCCCTCCGACGCTACGCATCTGTGTGACATATCCGGAAAATGACTCAATTGAAGACCTCGAGGATTTCTTCGCTCTTCTACAGTCGCACTCAACCTTGCCACTCGAGAGACTGACGATGTATCTTAGCGGTGCTACTCTGCCGGAAGAACTTCCAATTACTCTGCATACCATCCAGCCGCTGATGAGATGTCGCTCCCTTGTGTCATTGAATCTGCATCTAGCAAGGCCCGTCAGGTTGACGGATGCAGATATGATGTCTATGGTACCCTCATGGCCATCCCTCACACATTTCTCCATTCAAACTAGGGCAGAGTGGGCGACGTCACCAGGGGTGAGCCTCGACGGGCTATTGGCGTTTACAGTTGGTTTGCCCAATCTCTCCCGTTTCGGCGCCCCGCTATTCCGTAACCACACAGCGCCTATGCTCACTCAGGCTGCCGAAACAGCGAATGCTCAGAACAGCAAGCTCTGGTGGATAGAATTCGAGCATGATTCATTTGACGATTCATACTTGGCAACTGTCATATTTATTCTAGCGCGGACGTTTCCGAAGCTTCAATGGATCCGTCGCAAGAAGCGTGGAGATCCTCGCTGGCGGGATGACCGGACAGAGCAGATTATATCCGCGTTCCAAATGTTGCGCCAGGCCGAAAAGGACGGAGAGTGCCTTGAATGGAGAGGGTCCCTACGCGAGAGGATGTCCGGGTGTTTCGATGAAGTATAGACTCATTTCCACCAGCAGCTAGGACTACTAGTCCCTGCTGTGTATAAAACTTGGCGAAAGAATCCATTTCGTCCATCATGTGATTGTAGTTTGGTGCAAATCAAGGTTGCAATAATGAGATTACTCGTATACTATGCCTGTGCCCCCGATGAAACAACGCGCCTGTCGTGAAACACGCACATAACATAATTATTGTGCACGCGTCTCGACACCAATACTTGCCAGATTTTGTTGGTATACTAAGACATACCTTAGATACACTGTGAAAAAAGGTCAGCATTAAAGCTCAAGGACTGAGGCTATGAAGCTCGAAAAATCGATGGATTTTGTACTGGTATATATTCAATCCTTCAGGGCATCCCTCTAAATGGTATTCAATTATGCTGGTTTTTTTATGGTGTCATGCCATACATTGTAGGTGGCCTGTGCTATGTTTTTGAGGGTCAGAGCCCATTGTACGCTACGATGTGAGCGCTGCAAGTTGGGCCAGGAAAATTGGGAGGAAGCGTGACAGAGGCGTGATGGAGCTTCGTGGAAATAGCCGGTTACTGACATCATCACGATTTGAGGGTGGAGCATGCGCCCTTGGAAGGCCAACACACGCGTCGCTGAAACTCAACCTTCTTCCATGGCTCGTTCACGGCAAAACAAGCGAGACCAGCCGAAACAACGATCACGGTAATGATTCTACATCTCCCAAGCGTTATCGTGTTCTAATTCATTACACTTATAGCTCCAGCATATGGCGGGACAAGAATCAGCCTCGCAAATCACTCGAAGAAGCAGCGAACGCAAGGCGCATCCTCAATGACACGCAAGAAGCTGCACTCGTGAAGTGGATGAAGTGGTTTGGTAGATCTGGGTTTCCGATTGACAAGGCACGACTCAGGTGGCATGGGGCTGATATCTTGCGGAGGGAGCAGCCTTTAGGAAGGACATGGGAAGACAGCTTCCGCTCACGACATCAATCCGAAATTCGTCACGCGAGGGGGAACCCCTTGGATCCACAATGTGCTTAGTGAGTGATTGCTTCTGTCGCTCATTTCAATCCAATTTAATTACTTGTTGCCGCAGTTCCTTCAATGAGGGAACAGTCGTGATGCACTTCGATGAGTTGGATGGCATCTTTGCAGAGGGTGTCCCCACGCGAAATGTATTCAACTTGGATGAGCTGGGTATCCAGCTTGGCGGTGGACGAAAAGGGAACCGCTCTATTTACTTCTTTGGTGTCAAAGATACTTCTAAGTATCGTGCACAAGGTAGCAATCTAGAACTTGTGACGGTTCTTGAGACCATCTGTGCTGATGGTACTGCTCCTATTAAACCTTGCTTCGTCTTCCAAGGCCCTGGGCATTGCCCTGAATGGTATGAAGTAGATGACTTGATTTCGTACGTTGAAGCCTGAAATCTCATGGTCGTAATAATGACCGCTGTTTAGGTGCGCAACTTCTGAGAATGGCTGGACCAATAATAGTTTATGCCAAGAGTGGTTCGAGAAGTCCTTCATTCCTCAGGCAAAGGCTCACGCAGACCCGACGAAACCCATTGTGCTTATCTTTGATGGACACGGTTCTCATGTCACCTCCGAAATGGTCAGGATTGGTTTTGACAATGACGTCATGCTCTACTGCCTACCTCCTCATACCACACATCGTCTCCAGCCATGCGATGTTGGCGCGTTCGGGCCACTGAAGAAGTTTTGGTTTACGGCTATCGAGTGGTATCTGCGGTTGACAGGGCGTGAGCTAGGTACAAACCATGTGCCATTGATCTACATGCTAGCTCGACGAGCTGCGTTTCAACCAAGAACTCTTCTCCGTGCATGGTCCAAGTCGGGAATAGGGGCTAATTCTGAAGGCTTCTGCATCACCCTCCGCAATGCCTTTATACCCGCCGACTTCGCACCTAGCATCCGTACTTCTATCAAAGCCCATCTTCCAACTGGGTACCCTCGATGGGCCATTGATACTGCATCTCAGCATGTTCCCTCGGACGACACAACACCGCTGCCAGCTGATGACAGTGATTTTCATTTGGCTCAGAACTCATACTTCTCTGATCATCCCTCTCGGCGACACCCAACTCCACCTGCTACACCTCCATCTCATGCTGAAAACGGACCAGAAGAGCCAAGCGCAGTGCCTGCTGAGAGCGGGACTGAATGGCTTCGTCACAATATCTCGGAGAGTCTGGCCGAGTCTTCTAGCGCAGCCACAGCACAGCCAGCTGCGCCAACACAACCAACCACACCCACGCATCAACAGCCCCATTCCTTCTACACCCTTCAAGCCACTCTATTTCTTCTTCAGCCCCTCGTCTCAAGCTAAGTTTCACCAGCGCGAGAACGCTTGCCTTCGTTTGGAGCGCGACGATGCACGTGCTCATCGGGACGAGGCCCAGGTTGACGCGAAGATGGAAGCTGTTCATAATGCCCACCTGCAGCGTGAACTCAACTCGCACCAAACACGAAAGCCCAAGAAGAAGATCAAGAAATGGGGCCACATGAATCACCCAGAGGCAGTGCAAGCATCTGGGGAGCAGGCTGCGGAAGACACGGAGCGCCGAGAGAAGGAGGAACAGCGACAGCAGAAAAAACGGGCGAGGGAGGATGTTAGGAAAAGTTTACGCGCGGGCGGCAAGGGCACGATTTATTTTAAACAAAAACTATCCGAAATGAGAATCGCTGACCTCCAGGATCTCGCGTGGTCCTTGAATATTGACGACGGCGGCAGCAAGACAAGCCTCCACCGGCGCATCCAAGCATTCTTCTCGCAGCCTGACCACCACCACCTCCGCACAGATGCTCACTATGCCCCTTTATTCGGAAAACCCACTGTCCCTACCTACTCGGCACCTACAAGCAAACGCGCAAGCAATGTCAACGTGAGCGACAAAGACGAGGAGGGCAATGTGGAGGACAACCGGGGCTCTGAGGCTACTTGTGTACCAACGCTGCTGTAAGTTTCTATTGATTTCTCTCGCGCCTCTGCTTATGCTACCCTGTCAGTGCCCTACGGCACACTCCTGTGCCCCCGCCCTCATCGCTTGCTGTGCCCCCTGCAAGCACCATGACCAACCCGTCGCCAAATGCCGAGTTCCTGTCCATTGCCCCTAACCCTTACTCTGACACTCTGAATCCTGCTGCCGCACCTTCCCCTTCACATTGGCAGGGCTTCTCACCTGTACCAGCTGCAAATTTTGGTTCATTCGCGTTCGAGAACAGAAGATTCAGTAACCAGTAGATGATTGTCACTCCTTTTTCGACTATTATCCACTTCTTACAATCTAACAAGGTTACATTGACATGTACTACTTATTGGATATAGACTGTAGTCAATGTAGTTTTTATTGGAACTTATATGTCGTCAAGCCTTGCACATATTACAGGCAGCCGGCGCCGACAACGTCGTGCCAGCGGACGGGCCATTTCGGCGACAGCGTCGTGCCAGCGGACGTCCGCGGACGGCGCGACAACGCCGTGTCCGCGGACCGCCGGCGCGCCCATCACACACAGGATGTCAATGTGTGTCCGGCGCGCCGGCGCCGTGTTCAGCAGGGCAGCGACTGGTGTGGCGCATCGTGTCCGCGGACGGCGCCATCAACAGCGATAGACTGCAATGGGGGTAGTGAAATAGACAAGACAATGGTGCAGTTGGTCATTTGTGTCCGCGGATGGCAAACGCCGGATATCGGATGATGTCACAATCATCGGCGCATGCATGTAAAGCACTGATCGAGTCCGCGGACGATAAGTCAATGATATAGTGCCGGTGTCCGGCGCATGCGAGAGGTAGGGTGTCGTGTGCGCGGACGCGGTGATAAGGCGCTCGCCGGCGCAAAGAACACTGGGACA
>NW_006913063.1:1926977-2008679 GCF_000271625.1 Coniophora puteana RWD-64-598 SS2
CATCGGCGCATGCATGTAAAGCACTGATCGAGTCCGCGGACGATAAGTCAATGATATAGTGCCGGTGTCCGGCGCATGCGAGAGGTAGGGTGTCGTGTGCGCGGACGCGGTGATAAGGCGCTCGCCGGCGCAAAGAACACTGGGACAAACGGGATGCAACGCACTTCCGATGAACAGCGTAGGGGAATCACGGCGCCGAAATATTGGCTAGGGGAGTCACATGATATGCGCCGAAGAGGCGTGCACCACGTGTATTGTGCGAGAATCCAGCAGATGACGTTACGGCGCTCGGGATTCATGCACACCAGTTGGGTGCCGGCGGTATGCTGGGGTGCTCTTGGCATCCTCCGGCGCACATCACGTGATAAATGCCGAGCAGACATCATGTTAGATCTTCCTCACGGCGCATGATTATTACCGGTTGGATCGGTCACATGGTTGGCGCCGAATGCACTCGCCTGTTGCCAGGTGTATCTCATTTATGCGCCGATGGGGGACGTGCCTATCGCCAATGATGAGCGCCGGTCACGGATAAGTTAAATGGTTCTCGGCGGCAACAGGTGATTCAAAGCGGATGCTATGCCCAAGCTGGTGTCGTGCAGGGTTGTGCCGTGCGCCGCTGGCGCTGAAAGCTTTCAAATTGTCCACGGCGTTCAAATCCCATGAATGACGCTCTCAGCGCCGGAGGGTTATGCTGAAGTGCTGTTGGCATCTTCCGGCCCATATCACGTGATGCAATGCCAGCTAGACATGATGGTGACTCTTAACCTCGGCGAATGATTATTTGCTGGATGGAATTATCACGTGGTCATTGCCGAATCCACTCGCCTGTTGCCGGTAAATATCATCCCTGCCCCGATGAAGGACACACCTATCGGTCCAGTAAGTAGTTTGGATCACAATCGGCAATGGTCATGTGATGTGTGTCAAGCTCAACGATTTGCGCCGGTCATGGAGGTCCATAGGCAAGTCAAAGTCAGTCTCGGCGGAAATCACGTGATTAAAAAAGGATGCTGCGTTCAATCCCCGAGCTTGCGCCGTGCAGGGCCGTGCGGTGCGCCGCTGGTGCTGGACGCTCTCAAGTTGCTCTTGGCTTGCAAATCCTATGAATGTTGTTCCAAGCGCCGAATGGCAGTTTGGATTGCTTCTGTCACTGGTGCAGGCATATACCACTTCATCTTTGCCGGCAGTTGTAACAGATCCCCATATCTGCCCAGGTCAATATTGGGTGGGATCAACAAACTGCCTTGGGTGGCGCTGGGAACAAACTGCAACACCCACTGCATCACAAGATGCGCATGGAGCATGAACCAGTATGTAATGCATTGAGATAAAGTACAGTACACAAAATTCGACGAGAAAACTGAAGTGTGGACTGTGGTTGCAAGGCGATTATTAGATTTAGATAAGCTCAGCAGCGCCGACTGGAATTTCGTTGGGACAGCGTCGGCGGGGGGCCCACCTGTATTGCGCCGGGGCAAAGCGGATGATGTGGTATCGTGGCGGCGCTCTTGATTCATATTCATTGCGCCGAAGCCGCCAGTACCCAACAAAGGTGCATAACATCGCACATGATTATTGCTGGCAGGTAGTGTCATGTGATGCGCGCCGAAACCCAATGCAGCTTGAGTTTGTCAGACTGGCTTCCGACTCAATAGTACAAACCGCTATAGGAAATTCAACAAGGCAATAATGAAACAATGTATGACATTAATCAAGTTCTACTGTAACGAATGCCCTAAGATCATGCAGATGGTAAAAATTCTATGTACATTGATTTGAGATGCGCCGCCGGCGCCGATTCAGTACCACTGTCGAGCCCGGCGCGGTGTCCTCCTCTCCCCACCCCACTTCTCCTCCCAGTTGGGAAGAATGGTGATCTTCTCAAACACCGTCGCAATATCGGCGAGGGAGGTCTCGGCGCGAACGCGGTTCATGATCGAACCCGCTGACATTGTCTCGCTTAGCGGATACAAGAAATCCGGCATGGTATACAGCGTGGACTCACAGGTGGAGCTGGGGCGGACTATTTTCCAGATCGTTGTCATGTAGATTTCGTTGTCGCCCGGTTCTGCCTGGTTAGCATTGGGAGGAAAGGAAAGCACAAAATGACTCACCCATGCTCCAATCCATGCCACTCTTGGGCATCTGCCAGATGACACCGGCGCCTGGGCGAGGAGTCTCGTCGGCGATGGGGTGCCCAGCCTCCTCGTTCAGCTTGCGGACGTTGCAATGGACTTTTGCCCGAGCGCACGGCGTGCAAGTCCATCGCCCAACTCGCCGGCATCGGATGCTAGCGGTTGTGCACGGAGTGCAGGGAACCGCCGGGTCTCGCAGCAATTCCTCAGGCCCGATCTCGGCGATCGACTTGTTGCGCTTGCGAGGCTGCAAAGGTCAATGTTAGATCAGTGCGGCGCCATCTGTCGGGACTAATCACTCACCTCGGTGATGGTATCCTCGCCGGGTTGTAGAGCGTCGGCGCCGGCGCCGGCGGGCGGCTTGCGCTGATCTTGCTTGGTACGCGCCCGTTTCTTGCCCTTGGCACTTGATGCCCCTTCGTTCACGTCGGCGCCGGCGCCGTCCTGGTCCTCGTCGTCGAGCTCCTCACGTCGGCGCCGCTTCCTGGATTTGACCTGCCTGGCGTCACTGTAGGATATCGGACGCCGTTAAACGCGAACTCACGAGCGCTGCCAAGGTAGGAACAAGAACGCACTCCATGACTGCCCGGCGGGCGTTTGCCGAAGACGAGCCCGAGGCTGAGCTCGAAGGCTCAGAGGGGGCCGCAATCTGCGGGAGGTGGCGGTAGTCGAACCCGCTCCCTTCTGCGAGTGCGCGCGCTGTTGCAACATCAGACCGAAACTGACTGAGAAAAGTCCATAACAGAACTTACCAGGTGCGCCGGCGCCCCTCGACGGCTTCGTCCACCACTGGTTGTCGCCGAGCGACACATCAGCGATGAAGTGCCTTGAGCGCCATTGGGTGCGCGCCGCAATCCACTCCTGGTCGTGGATCTCATCGAGTAGCTTCTTGATGTCGCCGCCGGCAACCGCGACAGCCATCGCGTTCGGGCCTGGTATAGTTTGCCCCGGAAACTTGCGCCGGGCGTACTCGTAGATGGGGCGATTACATAACTACACGCCATGTGGATGGTGAGTTTCGATAGAAAGATCATGACTTACCACCTCGGTCCTCAAGCACTTGCACGCCTGTTGTACACTGTACCCGCCTTGCATCCAGACCCCTAGACCCCGCTCCATCCGCTGCTCTGCCAGATCCATCAGTTGCTGCATTTGGTCGCCTGTCGCCGGGAGATTATCGTCGTAGAGGTGCTTCACCCAAGTGGGCATGTTGGGCGTGGGCTCGCGCGCGTCGCTGCTGCTGCTGGTGGACATGGTCGTCGTTGTCGAGAGCGAGGAAGCACGTTCGCGAACGGTGGCTGCCATATATAAAAGTCTTTTTTGTTTATGTTTATGTACGTGTTTGAGGGGCTCACACGCCATCGCCGACGCGACGCGTTCATTAAAAGCACGTGGTATCGCGTCTGATACCCGTCGCATAAATAAACTACCCTATAAATAAATGACCAACTCAGCGCCAATCTTCTCTGACACTACGACGTTCTAAGATATTTACTCGATGCTACCCTTCGACATGATGCGCGCCGTATCTGAGCACACGGTAGCGCTGTATTCTGTCTCGCGCCGGGATGGTGTTTTCCTTCGACCCGCCGGCGTCAGTACTGAGATCCTGGACGATGCCAGCCGAGCAGCCGAAATTGTTGCTCAAGCCAAAGAAAACAAAGGTATAGTTCGCTGGTCGTTCTCAAGTGTCTTACTGACAAACAAAAAAAAACAAGTGAGAGTCCATGACTCTGTTGCACGTCACCTCGAGTACTTCAACATTCAGGACCGTGGACGGAATCTCGATGACGAACATGACCTCGAGGACGTACTACCGGCGCTGTCATTTCACTCCCACCGAGGGCCATTTACCGACTTGACCCCGGATCCAGACACAGGGCGCCTATTCGCGCGCCGACCCTTCCACCTTGTCACCGGCGCCGGCGAACCCATCATGTGGTATCTGCCAGACACAGTGCCGATAGAAACGCAGAATGCTGTGTTCCGGGATTTAGCGCTGATTGCGCCGGCGCTCAGGAACAGCGTCGTCCAGAGCAGTCTCGATGATTGGCGGTGCTCAAGGTACCTCTTCAAGGAGGATACCCGCAGCCTTCGGGCGGCTCCTGGTTGCATCAACGTATCGCCCGGATGGTTTGCACAAGGTCACAATGTAGGTGAAGGGTTTATGCTACCATTTCTACTTATCAACCATTTGTGCAGGGTTTCAATGGGCCGCCGAAAGCTTCACTAAACCTTCGCGCCGGGTCATCACAAGCGATGTTACACGAGTGGGTGTCAGCGTCGGCGCACCCAATGGCCATCCCCTCAGCTGTACTGGCAATAATTCATCCCCACCAATATCAGCAAGGATTGCGATGCATGCGCCGGCTGCGCCGCAGGACAATCCTGAAACCATTTGTTGACAGCTGGGCCTCGGCGTTCAATGCCATGACAGTCATCTCGAATCGCGAGACGTTATATCATCGTGATGGCGGTGGTTGCTTTCAATGGTACGATGTACTTGGTACCTATGGGCAGTATTCACGAGGACTACTTTCATTCCCGGCGCTGGGGATTGACCTCGACTATCGCCCAGGAACAGTCGTTGCATTTGCTGGCAATGTACTCCGTCATGGAGTACCTCATCCCGACGGTGAACGTGTTTGCTTGGCGCATTATATGCGAAAGAACCTACATGAGTATGTTCACACAGAGCATGCTCAGTGGGGTGTTTGTTTGTAAACACAAATTAACCCTAGTTCTACATCTTCCCTGCTGTATGGACCGGCGCCGATGCTGTCATGACGCACGCTGCTGAGCTTATCTAAATCTAATAATCGCCTTGCGGCCACAGTCCACATTTCAGTTTTCTTGTCAAATTTCTTGCACTGTACCTTATCTCAATGCATTGCGTACTGGTTCATCTTGGTGTGTATCCTGTGATGAAGTGGGTATTGAAGTTTGGTCTCAGTGACACCCAAGCCAGTTTGTTGATCCCACCCAACATTGGAATGAACATCAATGCCGCGCTTGATATCAGCCTAGGTCTGGGACCGGCGCCGCCAATACTGTCAGGATGAAATGCCGGTCAACGCTGCTGAGCTTATCTAAATCTAATAATCGCCTTGCGGCCACAGTCCACATTTCAGTTTTCTTGTCGAATTTCTTGCACTGTACCTTATCTCAATGCATTGCTTACTGGTTCATCTTGGTGTGCATCCTGTGATAAAGTGGGTATTGAAGTTTGGTCTCAGTGACACCCAAGCCAATTTGTTGATCCCACCCAACATTGGAATGAACATCAATGCCGAGCTTGATATCTGGTGGTGGGGATGTGGCAAACTCTTTTGCAAACGCAGCCTAGGTCTGGGACCGGCGCCGCCAATACTGTCAGGATGAAATGCCGGCCAACACTGCTGAGCGTATCTACATCTAACAATCGCCTTGCAACCGCGGTCCACGTTTCAGTTTTCTCGTCGAATTTCTTGCCCTATGCCTTATCTCATGCGCTGTGCACTAGTTCATCCTTTGCGTATTCCCTGTTTCTAATACATTAACTATAGAAGTTTGGTACCAGTGACACCCAAGCCAGTGTGTTGATCCCAAGTTATGTTGCCTTCAACATCAAGGCCGAGATTGATATCTGGTGGTGGTGACTTGACCAACTCTTTTCCAAATTCAGCCTGTGCGCGCGCCGACAGCTTCTCCCATATCTCAACCTGGCGCCGCGCATACTCGGCGTGCCCCACGTACACATTCTCAGTGATGCAGGTCTGACGCCGCCGCCATTTGGCTGCCTCGGCTTCGAACCCCGCTGGAATCCAGCTCATCTCATGTCTGAGGAAAATCAGCTCCTCCTCGGCGCGGTCTAATCGGCACCTGGCGTGAGTCCATTCCAATCGAGCGACTGTGAGGTGCGTCAGCTTCATATTGACTCGCCGACGATGTCACCCACATTCTTTCATCAGGCGAGGGCCGTCATCGCTACCCACTGCTTTCTTGATGTCGAGGTACCAAAACCACGAGAGTCCTTTGTGCCGTAGCCCACGTGCTGCAGGGTTCAACTCCGCAGTACTAGACTGTAGGTCATCAGCTGTCATAACCTCATACTCCTTCACAACATCGGGGTTATCAGCCAATGCAAGCATAGCATCTCTTGCTCGGCTGTAGTATAAGCGATGGATGTTGACCTGCGCGGTTTGCAAGTCGACGAGGCGGCGGGCAGCAGCACTTGCCTGTTGGCTATGCTTGGCAGGACGGACTGCTTCCTTGTACAGAACAGACTTGCGTCCAATGTGATTACGGACGTTGCCAATGGCGTCGTGAGCCTGCCCTTTGCGAAGTTCAAGCTCTTGGTGAACCAAATCTACCAAACCTTGCTCGACGCACACAGCGCGTCCAAATGCCGAAGGCAGCCCAATCGTGCGGCGCTCAGGCTGAGTGCTTGATGCGCGTTTGCGCCGGAGGTTGGCGGCGCCGCTTGGCGCATGGCCTGCCTCCCTGGCGCCGGATGGCGCCGGCGCAATGTCATCGGCGCAGGCATCGCCGGCGTCGTCCCCATCTGAGCCAACATCCTGTCCATCCTCTGCAGCATCCTCGGTGTCGGCGTCTGACTCTTCCTCATATTCACTGTCTTCCTCGCTGTCGACACCAGGGGCTGAATTTGTGGGGCAAGTGTCATGGGGTCCCTCCTCTGGTACGAGGTCCTCATGGTCGCCCTCGAAGATTTGAGTCAATACTACATGCTTCGGGTTGGTGATGAGCAAGGCGTTCATGTATAGTGGAGCATCACGCTCAAAGTCGGCCATGAGTTCGTTGAGGTGCCGGCGTTCGCGCTCGAGAGTTGTAGTATCGCTGCGCCGGCTGCGCTTCCCAGCAACGCGAACAAGAGCAAGTATGCGGATCCTGTTCCCGGCGCCGTGAGTTTAGTGGGAAGGCCATTCACTACATGACTCACTGAAGTTCCTCAATGTCGATGCCTAACAGTAGCCAGGCTATAACGCCACGAGCACTTTCACTGCGTCTTGCTGGTGGCTGGAGGGTCTCACTGATTGCCAGTCTACCTGCAAGCTTGCCAACCTTCACATTGAAAATCTTGTCTTTTTCTTTAGAACCGTCGCGGATCATGTAGGCAGCCTCGATTTTCTTGGACCACTCAGCCACATCCTTGGGTTGGCAGACGTTTCTAAACTTCGCAAATTCTCTCTGCGCCGACGCGAAATGCTTCAAGGCCGTGTGCCACCGCTTGATAGTCAACTCCACTAGATTGACATGTCAACATATGCCTGACCAATCAAAGGACTGCCTACCACATGTTAACATCTTTCGCAAGTTAGACCATCGCATTTGGGCATTCATCAGATCCTTTCTTCCAGATGCCGACATGTTGCGAAAGCTATTTGCAATAGCATTCAAAACTGCCCATAGAGTTTCCAAGACTTCGCCGTCGATGTTCCCCATGCCTCTGATGTAGTTGGGCGAGTATCTTGCAACACATTCATCCTTGTGGCCATGGACATGAAATAAACCAATGGCGGGTACAACATCCACATGTTCGGGAAATGCGATGTGCGGGTAATGTCCAAAGCGCCGACGAAAGTGGATGAAGTACTGGCAAATGATGTCATATATGAAAATGAATCCAAGCAACTCTTCGTCCGACATGCCTGCCATGGAAATGGCAAAGTCCACCACGGACTGTCTGCAAATTTGATTTCAGGATGCGCCGGTGACCAATGAATGTGGTACTCACTTTTCGCCAAGCTTCAAATCAACAACAGTATTCGGCAGAAAACAGCCATGACGAGCACATGCCACGGCGACCAGACCTGTGACTCGCAAGTTCTTCTTGCGCCGGTTGGACAATGACACAGCCCGATGGTCATTGCAGCTGGATCGCTAGCGCCGGCGTCAGGTTCCACTCGGCATTGAGGTTAAGGCACTCACCATTGGTTTGTCTGTGGTACTTGCTAGATGTGCTTCATATTGCACCTGATTCACAGTGTAGCTCATTCCATCTGCAAGCTGGACATCATTTTCCTGGTTTCGCATGGGAACATTTACTTGTTTGAAGTTTCCGTCAATCACTAGTTGCCTATAATATAACCACGCCGGCCTACAAACAAATGTCAGCGGCGTATAACGACAGTGAATCTTTGAACATACCCAGAGGTCTTCCAGTCAGGCGCCAAGTTTCTACCAGGCTGGGGACAGGCAACGCAGAAATGGGCCATGGAGCCTACCGCCTGCTCTTCTGCTGGCTGGTTGTATCCATGTCCGTGGGCTTGGCGGGTTCGCAAGCGGATCCATTGCCTATAACAACGGGCCAACTCCCTGTAACGATCCTACAAACAACGGTCAGGCGCAAATAGAGCCGGCGCAGGCGGACGTACAGGAACATCATCAGGCATCATCTCATTGGTGACATAGCGCAGCTTCCGAAAGTAAGCGTTGGCGGGAACCTTCATTTCGAGGTTTGAGATCATGAAGTCGTGCAGCGCAGCAAATGTGAACGCCGTCCGGGGCTGCTGTGTAGAGGCGGGGTAGAGACGCATTCGCAGGAGTTGCAAGTCCCTCGGCGGCGAGTCAGGGCAAGTGCACCACAGCGCCGGTAATCGATGGACGCCGGAAATGTCGACCACAGTCAGCCACACTGTTTTGGGCCGCTTGCGGTCAGCTTCGGCGCGCTGTTTGTCATCGGCGCCGCCATCGCCATTGCCTGCATCCAACCCCTGGTCCCCATCTTTGGCCTCAAAGACGCCGCTGACGCCGCTGACCCCGGCGCAAGGGCATTTCAGACCATTATGCCCCATAAAGAGGACAATACCTAAATCCTTGGCAGCCGACGAAGACCAGTGATCCTCCCGCCACTCCTCGAGTTCATGGAATGGTAGTCGGGAGTGGGTTTGGGAGATGCATGCTTTGCAACCTTCGGGGACCCCCAGACAGGACAGACACCTCCAGGTGACCGCCCCTGTGCCGCATCGGCTACATGTTGCTGCTTTTTGGGCGCCGTCGAGAGTAATAATTTCTTGCAAGTACTTGTGTTCATGGGGAATCCAGTCTCGCATGAACCTATCTTGGTTCTAGTATGCAAGTCAGAATGGTTGAATATGCACGTGAGTGCTTAAACTTGCCCATTTCTCTTTCCTTGGCACACTTTTGGGTGTGCTGTCATCATCGAAGTTGGCGGCGGCGTCAGAGAAGAATGGTGATGGGACTGTTGGTTGTGGCTGAAGGCTGAGCGGTGGGGGTGGGGAACGTTGTGTCGCCGGCGTATGTTGTGATGTGGTGGCCTCTTTTTGCACCTTGGGCTTGAGGGTAGATTTACCTCGTTTTTTGACCGGCTTCATGTACACGACATTTTCAACTTGTCCAGGATCGGCGGGATCAGGTTCAAACACTCTGGCTCGTTTGTTTGGGCGAGAATCAGACTCCATGGTGGGAAGCAGGAGGAACAGCAATGTGGTGAATACCAGCAACGCATGCTGTGACCCAAAACGTGCTACTACATGTATTTGCCCTTTGCCCGGGCTTCACAATTCTGCCATTGCAGCATTGGCCCAACCGGCGCTAATGCATGCGTCCATCACACATGACCGATTTGGGAAACCTTTTCTCCTGCCGATGCATCTTAATACAAACATAATTTCCCCGCATTCATGTGCCTTGTGAAACCTTCGATAGGCTTCGTCGGCTGCCGCCCCCGACAATGGAACCCAAGGCAATGGTAAATTTGATGACACATATACGGCCAAGGAATCACATATAAGGCAAGTTTGTATTGGATTGGCGCACACTCTTTGTATCATGTCCATCAATCAGCCCACATAAAGTCTTGTTATTTCAATGCCCATTCCTTTGATATGAGTTCGGATACATGGACTTTGTAGGCACTACGGCTCAGGGTGTTCCTTAATGATTTCAAAGGAAAGGTTGAAAGTGAACAAGATGTGTTGATCTTCAACTGGGACTACTGCACTCACCTCTTTGGCACAGCATCTGTTGATCCATTTATCAGAGCTTATATCAAGGAAGCATGCACTGTTCCATAACCAACGCCTCCTTATACCTCCTTTGATATGAATTCTGATAAATGGATATTGTACCAAAGTCAATGCAATAGTTCTGGCCGATAATCAAGATGTGATGTTTAGTTTCAATATTTCCCTTGAAACAAGGAGCATACCACAAATGAATTCCTCACAACCTCTGCATCACCCACTTTATTGCAGGATACACACCAAGGATGAACCACTAGGCAATGCATTGAGATAAGGTACAGTACAAGAAATTCGACAAGAAAACTGAAACGTGGACTGTAGTTGCAAGGCAATTATTGGATTTAGATAAGCTCAGCAACGTTGACTGGCATTGCATTGTCGAAATTCATATCATGGGAGAGATGCACTGTTCCATAATCAACGCTTCCTTATGCCTACTTTGACGTGTGTTCTGATGAACGGAGATTGTGAGGAAGACATTTATGGTGTGCTCCTTGATAGGTTTCAAGGAAAAGGTTGACACTAAGCACCACATCTAGATTATCGCCCAGCATCATTGCATTGACTTTGGTACAATATTGTTTGGCACAATGTCTGTTTATCAGAACTCATATCTTAAAGGAGGCATCCATTGTTCCATAATCAACACCTCCTTGTGCCTCCTCTGATACGAGTTCTGATAGACAGACATTGTGACAAACAGATGAAAGGAGTGGATAATCAATGTGTGATGTTTAGTTTCTACCTTAGCCTTGACACTTATCAAGGAGCACACCACCTATGTCTTCCTCACAACGTCCATGTGTCAGAACTCGTATCAACACTGGATTCAGACATCCAGGTAGGTGAGCTAAACCAGTGCAACCATACAACAGGCCACAGAACTCGGCGGTGTGCGCCAGGACATGCATCACCCTACCTGTGGTAGAAGTCAATGGAAGCACCCTTGCTGCTGTGCATCCGGCGTCTTCCAGAGCCGTGCTCACATACGCCGACACACATGCCAATGGTTCGACATATACCCGGATGCCACGCCGAGGTTGAAGCCGGCGTGGATATTCAAAGCTTCCAATGTAGGATCAGATAGGGGTCTCAGCCGTGGTTGACCAGACCCTGACCATGCAGTCAGGGTCAGCTACACCTCAATGGTGGTTGCCATCAACGCGTGTTTTTTTTTCTTTCTTTCTTTCTTTTTGTTCTTTTGTTCTCTCCCATTCAGCCATGGCTGACAACACTGATCTCGATGGGTTCTCCCCAAGGTGTCATTTAATTCTTAATCGCTGCCTCTCCAACTGGAATGCAAGCAGTGAAGATGATCCCGACGACCAGGCAAACATCATTGAGAGTACGGCTAGAGAACTACTCAATGAAGAGGGCGTCTGTAATGGGGAGGGTCTGAATGAAATGGCAGAGGTGCGTTTAGGCAGTGCTGTAACGCATAGATGCTAATATTGAGCAGAGGGTTCGCGAGTGGTTTGGCCGCGATAACAGGGAGGCAACTCCACCCGGCGACGAGGTTAAGTGGAAGTTTAGGTCTGGCAAGAAGTGGACTATGGTACGTATTGCCGAGATTGAGCACCAGGCGCAAATCATGTCTCTGGTTGTGTCGACATGGGCTCTGGAACATCCCGAAATCCCAATGCCGCCAGTGTGGAGAGGCAAGTACATGGGGTTATTCAGCCGGGCGCGGATAGAATACTGCAAAAACAAACTCGATCAGACGACGAAGGACGCATTTACAAGAAAGGCAGCCAAATGGAATGAAGAGGGCCCGCCTGCAGAAATACAAGAGCGGTAACTTATTCCATCCAGGGGTACGCCGAAGGCTAACCATTAGCTGCAGCGAATTTCCCAAGTGGCTGAAGGGAGCAGCTGAGTTTGCTGAGTGGTCGGCGGTCGCCCACGGCGTCCGGGTGTTTTTCTTGTTCGGCAGGAAGAACTTGAAGGGAGAGATTCAGCTCGGCCAGTAAGTTTCAGCAACATACTTCATGGATTCCCTCTGATGTTTTGCAAGTTCGGACACCATCCGCGCCTGTGACCCACCATTTGAGCCTATGCTAACGCAGCGGGTTCGCGAAATGCCCTTCTGGAAAACTTGGCGTCTGTATGTCAATGGTTTGTGTTACATTATTTGTTCGGCGTATCAACATTAACTCGTGGGTAGGCGGTCCTCTCCCAGGCGAGTCGGCGCCGGAAGGATTAGCGGATGCGGCGCAGGCCACGGTGCCAAAATCGCGCGACGCTTGTTCTCTCATTGCTACAAGGGACGACGGATTTCCCATTGTGCCAAACCCGCCGAAGAAGGAAAAAACTAAAACGTTACAACGTCTTCTTCGAGGATACATCACACGAGTCTGGCGGCACGATACTGTGCGTGTGAAGGGTGTTCTCCCTTGGGGCAACATGGAGAAGTATCCCAGGCACTACTTCGGAAACAGCAAGTACTTTCCTTTTGGCATGTTTGGCGTCAGGGAGCCGAGCGACGTCAAGGAGGGAGAAATACTTGCATTGTTCGCACATTGGCGGGAGAGAGAATCTGACAACAAGGTCCCCCTTCGGTTCCGTCATTCACTGCGGTTGGATCCATATGCAGTTGCAACTCCTGAAACTCCCATTTTGCCAGATGATGATGATGACAGCTCGGATGAAGGCGATGTTGGGCTGAGCGCAGACGCGCTGCTGGGACATTCACGCGCCGGCATCACAATTACGCATACAGGAGCATCCGAAGCTAACCTGCCGCCGGTTGTAGCAGCGCCGGCACCAGCTCACATTCGCACAATCCCTGCCGGCGCAAATCAGGTACGCACCCTTCGGCGTTCATAGTGCAGCGTCAAGTGACAACTCTCACAGCAGCACCGATCGCCAGACGGCACTCGCTCACCACAACCCATGGTAAGCTGATCTGGGTCCAATAGAATGGTCGGAATACTCATAACTCATGTAGCCACAAAGGCCGAGGCCCAGACAGAAGACGATTCCCTCGGCTGCTACTGTCCAAGCAGGGAGCGAATCCGGCGCCGAGGCAATTACACCAGAACAGAACTCAGAGCTTACTGACAGCCAATTTGATTACCTCAATGACGGCAATAACCACGTTCCACCCTCCATTATCAGCACCAAGGATGATGATCACAACTTCTTCTTTGATACTGCCGAACTTGAAGAATACGTCCCTGCCCAGTCGTCCAAAGATGAGACAGAGTATCCAAAAACATTGTCACCAGAACATTCTGCTGTGAGTCCTCCACTATATCTTCATCCGGCGCTTGCATACAACATGATACCCCATAGACAAACAACCCACAGGAGCTGCCCCGGAATGTCGCCGCCGATGAAGATAATTCCGCTTTGGCACTCGGAGATCTCATTTCGGCGCAACCCGAAGAAGATAACCCTGGCGCAGGACCTTTCGATCGCCATGATTGCATCCCCTTGGACTCACCATATCCACCTGAGGATGCTCCCTACGACTTCAGCTTTGATCCAATGGATTATGAAAACTATGTTCCATCTGCGGATGGACTTGAGAGCCCGAGTGGCAACATGTCCATCCAGCTCACTAATCCCACCATCGACGACGCTTCGGGAACTGAAGCGCCGGACCCGGCGCTTACAGCAACGATTCCAATGCATGCGAGCACTCTCCTGCAGGTCGCCGGCGCCGGCGCGCCGGGTGGACACATCTCCAATGCATCTCAGCAGGAGGTGGACACGCCCAGCTCTCATGACAGCAGAACACACAACGGCGTGTTGCTCTCCACAGGCGGTCCTGTTGAAAAACGAAGTCTCACGCAAGTCCCGGGCGCCAGGGCATCGGCCACGGCGGCATCGCCTCACGAGCATGCTTGTATCGCGCCTCCACCTAACTTCGCAGCGCCAGAAGGCGACTGCAGGAGTGAGGCCAGCGACCCCAGCGACGATAGCGAGAACGAAGTACTGGACACTTTGATCGATGATACATCACTTGAGATCAGTGTTCCCCCACCGCTTGCAAGTCCAAAGCCAGCGAAGCCTGATAGTAAACGCAGACGGCGGGCAAGTTCGGCGACGAAACCTGTGTCAACCAAGGTATGGCGGCCACCCTGTATATGGCCCGTGCTTAGTATTGGGCATCCACAGAAACCGAGGTCAATCCACAACAGAGAACCCATTCAAGAAGCTGCGTCCGAGGAACAAACAGCTGAGCAGGTCCATTGATTTCGTTCATCCTACGCGGTGTATGTTTGACGAGTTTCCACCAGGCTCAGCGTTTTAGCAAGCGAAGGACGGCGCCGACCGACCGGCTGAAATCCTACATAGAAGGATCAAAGGAGGTAAACTTGCCTTATTACGATCCAGCAAGGAAGAGGTAGAGTAATAGAAGAGTAACCAAGGGCGCCGTGGAAATTAAATCCAAGAATGATATTACATTCACATAGATGCTCCGACATTGTAGCTGTGCATATACCTCACCGGCACAATGAACATAGGACAATTCACTGTGTTCGCACGTTTTCCTTTCCATCCTGTTGATCTCCTTCCACAGAACATGCTCTGGGCGACAATGCTCCAGGACTTATTGGCGTAAGTGTCGTCGCAGATCACTTTGGAGGCGATCATGAATGCGGATACGAAAAGACGGTGGCCAGATGAGCTGCGAGCAGTGGGAAAACAGGCCTTGAGACGCTGGAGGAGGACGAGGGCGGCAAAGGTAACCGATGCGTGGAGTTTCGTCCGGTGGAGGGCGTAGGCGATGAAGTACGGTAGCTTCACAGTAGAGCCCGACGACGAGGGAGGGTACTCGGGGCAAGCGAAGAGGTGGGTGATGAACCGCGCACAGAGGCGCGCCGCGTTCTCGTGCCCATAGAAGGGGTCGCGGGCTGTTGAAGGCTGTGTCGACGCCGATTTGGGCGGGGCCTAGAACGGAACTATGAGGAAAGCCGGCGACCAAGGAGCTACATGAGGACGTACCGATGGGGGCGGATGGAACCCTTGCCTCGACTGGGAGACGGAGATGTTGTGCGCGGCGCAGAAGGGGGAGGGGTGCTGTGCGATGGAGGGGCCCATTACAGCAGCCATGATGATACCAGAGACGACGAGGGGAGGGGATGAGAGAAGTCAAACAAAAAGGATGCGAAAAGCGCTAGAAAAGAAGGGGGAAAATAGTGAGCGACGAGCAAATGACAAAGTCTATAAAACGGGAGCGGCGTGGTGTGGGCAAAGAAGGAAAGTCTGAAAACACAAGGGACCACGAGGCGTCCTCAGATCAACGCACATCAGAAAAACCCCGTCAGGGCCTAGATCGGAGTGGTAGGGAAATTCTGGGAACCAAGGAATCAGGCATGAACATACCGATGGGGGCGGATGGAACCCTTGGCTCGAATAGGAGAATGAGACATTGTGCCCGGCGCGGAATGGGGAGGGCTGCCGAGCGATGGAGGGGCCCATTACAGCTGCCATGATGAATCCAGAGGATGAAGGAGACGGGACGTATGCGACCCTTGATACGAGTTCTGATATACAGGCATGGCCGGAGACTTATGCCAAATTGCAAGTCGTGTTTTGTCAAGCAGGTTCTCACCGAGAAATCACTCAATCCACCCTTGGAAACGGACGGAGCTGAATGCTTGACCTCGCCGGAAGACGGCGAGGTACACCATATCTCATGTCTGGGATACCGAGATGGGAAGCGCCGCACGACCCCTGATACGAGTTGTGATATACGGACATCGCCGGAGACTTACGCCGAATTGCAAGTCGTGTTTTGTCGAGCAGGTTCTCACCGAGAAATCACTCAATCCACCCTCAGAAACGGACAGAGCTGAATGCTTGACCTCGCCGGAAGAGGGGAAGGTAGATCCTATTTAATGACTGTGATGCTGAGATGTTACGCGCTGCATGGAATGGGTGTGCTGTGTGATGAACGGACGCATTACCGCTGCCATGATGAATCCAGAGGATGAATGAGACTGGACGACAGAACTAAGACGAAAGGGCTGAGAAAAAGCGCTGGAAAAGGAGAGGGAAAATAATGAGCGACGTGCAAATGACAAGGACTATAAAACAGGAGAGGTGTGATGGGGTGGGCGAGTGCATCTGCTGGCATTCAAACATTGTCATTGCGGTAGTGTTACAAAGTCAAAGAAGGTAACATAAAATGCGTAGAAATCGACAATACATGCAAGTACGTAAAGGGTTCACAGCGCCGGGTCTACAGCCATACGGGATTCCTCTGCGTTCCATTGGCGTTGTCAGCTGGTTTCGAGAGCAAAAGCCGGCGCCGGCGCCCATCACTCACCTTCGGGCCCCTTTGCCTTGATCTCCGCAAACTGCGCCTTCATCTCGTTCTTGAACTGCCCCAACTCGTCGCGCATCAGGCCCATGGCGTCGTCGAGATCAACAAGGGTGTTATTGAGCAGCACCTCGCGCCTGACGAGGGCATCATGGATTCTCCCGAGGTGGTCAGTTACCTTCTGAACGTACATGTCGAAAGCTTCGTGATCGCTCGTTGGAATGCTGACGTTGAACGCCGAAACTCCGTTTTGTTTCCAATCTATCGGGGGCAATGAGCGATGTGGGACTTGGTACTGATCAAACGCCGGAATACCATCTTGGAGTGCTTTGACCGAGCTGGTTGGCGCCGCCTGCCACACAAAAATTAGCACCGGCGCATGATGCCAATGCACCACGTACCTTGTTGGCGCCAGTGTCAGTAGCAGCGCCGATGCTCGTGGGCGCCGGCGCCTGGCTGGGGCCAGCAGAGCTCTGTTGAGGAGCTGCCAGCGCCGGTGCGCGCGCGCTGCCTACAGGTCTCCCGTCGTCTTCTGGGGGAGTGTCGGGGATTCTGGGTGGCCTCAGGATCAGCCTCCTGGTGTGCGCGGGCGTTGGAGACTGAGCCTCGGTGTCCTCCTCCTCCTCTGAGGCGTTGGCGTTGAGAGGCTCAACAGGCGACGTCAGGGGGGCAGCTGGGGATTGACCGGGGATGGGGGCCACTGGCTCCTTCAGTGTAGATGCCGGCGCGTGCAAGGGAGGAACTGACGGCGGAGGGGCTGTTGTTGCGCCGGCCCGCGCCGGCGCAGCAGATGTTGGCGGATTCTTAGGGGCAGTAGGCGCCGGATGGGAACCAGCAGTCGGCGCCGGCTTCGGTGGAGAAGATGACGCTGATGGCGTACTCTTCGACTGATTCCCCGAAGTCTTTGTCTTCGGCTGGGGAGGGATGGGGTCTTTCTGCGCTGGATTGAGAACGCCTCTGCGATCTGAACAAGGCGCGGCTCACCAGAGTCGTGCCTGTCACCCACCACCTGTCTCCAATGTCGAGATGCACCTGAGGTGGGCGGTACTTGCCTCTACCGTGTTTCATCTTCTTGAAGTCCGGGTGGAAGAGGGGGATGCTGTTGTTCCTGATCATCATCCCCATGGTATGGTAACGCAAGTTCCCCTTAGCACCGTTTTTGCTGATCTGATGGAATAGTCGGCAGAGTATCGGGTTTAAGTTACCCTGCACAGAGTTCAGTGCGCCCACTCAGAACGTTGTAAATACGTACCCATTCAACCTTCCAGTTGTGCTCAAATCGACGACGGTCTGACTCTGGCACGTTGAGATGATCATAAATCTCGAGGATGCGGAGCTCGACGATGTCCAGGAAGTTCTGCCTCTGGTCATCGTTGTTCTTGTCCATCGAGCGCGTGGGCCACCACGATGGAAGTTGCTCCATCATTGCGGGCACTGCGGCGGAGGGGGCGGCGTTGGAGGGGGTGGCTTGTGTCCTGGAGGTCGCAGACATCGTGGGATGGGGTTGAGGGCTAGTGACAGGAGCTCGCTGTCGAGCGCAATTAAATTTGGGTCCGGCTGGGGAACGTGTGTGGCTGTTGCAGAAAGTTCCATGGAGTTCTATCGTCATGTGCAAGGTGGCTGAGCTTCAGATATATTGAGCGCCGCCGCATCGATAAACCCTGATCAATATCATTTTCACTCTGGGATCCGTCACAACACCACCATCACCTGCAATGGCACCCCGTCACAAGAACAACGAGTCAATGAGCACGAGCGATGGTAAGATAACTTGTCTTTTCTCAATGGCAGGCCCACATCTGCGATCACAGGCCCCCGCCGTGGCCGTGGCCGTGGGCGCGGCGCTAGACAGCCCTCAGGACGTCGGGGGCGTGGCAGGGTGGCCGTCCCCATCAGTGCGCCGGCCTTGATGAAGGTTAAGCATTACTTATTCAATCATGTAGGTGATGTGGCTCTGCCCGCCGAGCACGATGCAGCGGCGGGCGACTCCCAAGAGCGCCCTGGTGACGGTAACTCCGGCGAGGAGGAGGAGTCCTTTTCGCCATCTGCGCTCGAAGCGTACGTGCCGCAAGGGGACAGCGATCCTACCGATCCAGAGATGGAAAACGACATACTCAGCCTTGAAGAATGTAAGTCTTCTTCAGTTTCTCCCGTGGTGCCCAGGTGACTCATCTCACCACGCGCATAGTAGAAGCCTACGCCAATGCAGCTATGGATTGCGCAAGTGATGACAGCTACGCAGCAGACATCCCGGAGGCAGCGGCATGCGGTGATGCCACGCCCTCGTTTTCGGGTCAGTTATCTGCTCTCCCATCGCCGGCGCATGCTAACGCGCCGCAGAGCTAGACCGTACCACCCAAAGCGTCGCCGCAGAGCGCCAGGCATCGACTGACTTTCAGTCTACACCAAGCGCCGGGCAAACCGAGGAGGAGCGGCGCATCCATGGTAAGCACATATCGACACTGGGCGCGCCGAGGACTGAAACCTACCCCGGCGATGAACAGACTTTGTAGAAGGGGCTTCTCGCATGATCCCAAGCGATAATGGGCCAAACGTCTTCGCAACAATCGGCAACGCCGATGCAACCCCAGCTGGTTTGACAGCGAGGGAATGGCGGCGCACGGCGTTCACCCGTTTGTTGGAGCTGCCAGACAGTGACGGCCTCACCAGGCTGATGGACCACTTCTTGCACTCCCTCATTCAGAACGGTCGGCCTAGCAACCCTGATGTCCCATTGGCTTCTGCAAATGCCGTCCTCGAAGAAGTCATTGGCAACTATCGCGGATCCACGGCCGCCATCACAGCAACATTGAGTAGCTTCCTGCCGCCTTCTGAAAGGCTCGGCAGTTACGATGGTGTGCGGGACACGACGTCGGAGCAGTGGAGGATTGCAATTGCGTACTATCGTATTCTACTAGCCCTTCGGGCTACAACAATCTAAGTACTACCATCTTGTACTGCGACAATTTATAGCTCAAATCTACAATGCAAGTACCTGCATGCCACACACTCCAAATGCCCTTTTGTCGTTACATCGATTCAACAGTAGTTCATAGACATAGCTTGGGGATCGTGGACTACGCCGAGATTGATTTAATGTAGCTGAACTATGACTGTGTTCGGCGCAGGTCACTGGGCCTGATTGACATCACACGGTCGGCGCCGACACTGAATAAAGCTACCTACTAGACGGCGGTGATCGGTGTGCCCCTCATCGGCGCACGAACGATATTCATCGGCTCACCGGTGAAAGATCTCGGCGCGGGTCACGTAACAGCTCAAGCCAGTAATAATCGTGCGCCGAGACAAAGAACTACCACAGTCTCCTCGCGGAAGTGTGCACGTGATCGTAGCAGGAAGACGCCGATAGTCCCTTAGCATGCCGGCAGCACACACCTGGTGTCTACGGCGCGACACGTATTGCTTGCTTGGATCCAATCACATGCATTGCCGAAGTGCATGAATCGAGAGCGCCGTCACACCACCACACCATCTGATGGTCCCGGCACAATACATGTGGCCCCTCCAATAATGTCAGCATGAAATGCCGGCAAATGCTGCTGAGCTTATCTAAATCTCATAAATCGCCGCGCAACCGCAGTCCACGTTTCACTTTTGTGTTCGAATTTCTTGGACTGTACCTTATCTCAATGCATTGCGTACCGGTTCATCCTGTGTATGTATCCTCTGATAAACTGGGATATACATTCAAATTTGCTTCAAGTTTAGTTCCTAAAATCTACCCTGGTGCGTATATGTAACAGGCGCCGCCTCTTATAACGCTGCGGCGCACATCATGTGACTGCTGCCACCCGATCGTTTATTTCTCCTACGCTGTTCATCGGAAGTGCGCTACGTCCTGTTTGGTGCATCTATGCGCCGCCGAGTGCTGAATACGTATGAATGCCTCGCCGTTCAATCGCCCTGTGTATATGCTAACCACGTGATGATTCCATCCAGCAAATATCATTCGCCGAGGTCAAGAGTTGCTACGATGTCTGGCCGGCATCTATTACGTGATTTGGGCCGGAAGATGCTAACCGCACCCAGCACAGCCCTCCGGCGCTGGAAGTGTCATTCATAGGGTTTGCACGCCGTGGACAATTTGAAAGCTTTCAGCGCCAGCGGCGCACGGCACAACCCTGCACGACACCAGCTTGGGCATAGCATCCGCTTTGAATCACCTGTTGCCGCCGAGAACCATTTAACTTATCCGTGACCGGCGCTCATCATTGGCGATAGGCACGTCCCCCATCGGCGCATAAATGAGATACACCTGGCAACAGGCGAGTGCATTCGGCGCCAACCACGTGACCGATCCAACCGGTAATAATCATGCGCCGTGAGGAAGATCTAACATGATGTCTGCTCGGCATTTATCACGTGATGTGCGCCGGAGGATGCCAAGAGCACCCCAGCATACCGCCGGCACCCAACTGGTGTGCATGAATCCCGAGCGCCGTAACGTCATCTGCTGGATTCTCGCACAATACACGTGGTGCACGCCTCTTCGGCGCATATCATGTGACTCCCCTAGCCAATATTTCGGCGCCGTGATTCCCCTACGCTGTTCATCGGAAGTGCGTTGCATCCCGTTTGTCCCAGTGTTCTTTGCGCCGGCGAGCGCCTTATCACCGCGTCCGCGCACACGACACCCTACCTCTCGCATGCGCCGGACACCGGCACTATATCATTGACTTATCGTCCGCGGACTCGATCAGTGCTTTACATGCATGCGCCGATGATTGTGACATCATCCGATATCCGGCGTTTGCCATCCGCGGACACAAATGACCAACTGCACCATTGTCTTGTCTATTTCACTACCCCCATTGCAGTCTATCGCTGTTGATGGCGCCGTCCGCGGACACGATGCGCCACACCAGTCGCTGCCCTGCTGAACACGGCGCCGGCGCGCCGGACACACATTGACATCCTGTGTGTGATGGGCGCGCCGGCGGTCCGCGGACACGGCGTTGTCGCGCCGTCCGCGGACGTCCGCTGGCACGACGCTGTCGCCGAAATGGCCCGTCCGCTGGCACGACGTTGTCGGCGCCGGCTGCCTGCATATCCTGAAGCCTTGCATTGTGAAGGCGAAGACGAGTAGCAGAGACGCCGGGTGATGCAGCATTTCGGCACGCGTCGGCATGACGTCGATTGCTGTCAAGCTGTCAGTGACATCCGTGATGAATCTGTGACGGTCACAGACATCTACAGTGAGTGAGCAGCTTTAAAAAGTCACACTATCGGCATGTCTCTGGCATGTTTTCTAGCACATATCTCAGCTCCTTATGAGCTGAGTAAACAAAAAGACAAGTGTACATATCCCTATCTAGTTTTTAGGGCATCTGATGTGATGTAGCAGCGGGAAATTCAAAGATGAACAAAAAGTGTTTCACGACAGGCGCGTTGTTTCATCGGGGGCACAGGCATTACTCGTATCTTCAATATTTCTGCCCGCTTTTGTTTGGTTTTTTGTTTGTACCCTTGATCAGATCCCTTTGAGATCAGATTTGCTCTCGATCCGGATATCCTCAACCATTTTGGGCCATACTCCCGTTGATAAGATAATGGACCCTGAGCGCTTTGTTCGTCGCCATCCTTTCCTCCCTCCCTCCCTCCCCTCCCTCCCCGTTTTCGCACCATGGATCTTTTTAATTGTAGAGTCGGTGCGTCTCTCAATCCCTGCGATGTCTACACTCACTTACTCCATCCCTACCAGGACCACGGTGCAGATCTTCGGTGCGTACCACACCCATCGCTTTCAGGTTATTAACTCACGAAGTAATGCTCGTAGATGACGACTGCACGGTCTTGGCGATTTCTATATCTGAGCCTACAGTCGCTTCGCTCGTGATCGCCCCACCCTCGCTTCAGATGCAGAATCTGTAGGTACGCCCTCTCGCTCGACACCATCCCCCTCCGTTGATAATGTCTAACACAGAAACTCGCCATCTGTGCATACACGCTCATTGCAGGCTCAGCCACAGCAAGCTCGGGCCCTGTCTCTCGGCGTGCCTCTCTCTGAAACTCCCTCAATCATGGCGCCCATCCTTTCCTCTCCCATGGCTCCTGCTACGAGTGTGTACATTATCTCACGTCTTCTCCTATGCTTAGTACTAGCTGCTTTACAGTATTGCAAGTCCCTGCCTCACTCGCATCCCTGGCATCCAATGACAGGTAACGGGTACCTTATTGCCTGTGCAGGTGCCAGAAACCTCCCAGTAAGTCACATCCCCGATTGTTAACACTTCCGTGCCGCAGGATAAAGCCCTGCTGCCACGTTTGGCTGTGCGCCATACCAAACGGTCGGTGGCCATTGCACTCGGCCGCCTTCGCAGCCTCTCCCGCAGGTATGCCTCTGCGCAATCACTTGATACCTGATCCCTACGCATGTCCCAATACCAACCAGATACCGCCCATGAAACGGGCCTTAAGTAATGTTAATGTAATGTCGGTAAGCCCTTTCGGTCTCAAATTTCCTTATACCTCTTTTTCCTTCTCTTTGCCCATTTAATTGGAATGATCTGGCGAAGAAGCGGAGGTATGTATGTCTTCCAGTATATCGTATCGTAGTTGTAGAGTTCCTTTGTTCATAGGCTGTATTGCTGATCTTCGTCGATCTCACTCAAATTTAACTGAGTCACTGCCTACGAAGGTCAATTTGATGAACTAAACCCTGCTAAACCTCCAACGTCGAAGCCCTGGTGGCTAGGTATAGCTAAGAATGACTCGGCAAGTGTATGGCGAGTCACACTTCTGAGGACATTATAAATGTGATGGCCACGTGTGTGGATACGCTTCAACGTGTGGTAGGGGAAAAAAATGTTTCTTGATAGGTCCTTATGTAGATGTCATGTTAAACTGGACATCGGAAACAATGGTTGTCATTAGCTCGTTGTTGTCTGTTGGGAATCAATCATCCCATGCGTTTACTTCTACCACACGTTATGTAACGAACGTTCGCTTTCGGAGGGGCAAAGACGTTGCAATACTTACATTGTCACCATGGCTTGAACGCACCCCGCGCTTCGGCGCCTATCTTATCTCACATCTTCATGTTGCACCATCATACTACATATTGCAATATCAGTGATCGGTTTTGGGCACCAATTCTTACTGTTGAGCACCTGTCAAAGGTTTCACCCGTTCCCAGTGACATATTGTCATACGGACAACAGTGCTAATTGTTATGTTGTTCAATTTTTGCAGCAATATGTTTCCGGGTGTGCGGCTGGCGTTGAATTGCTGTATGTCTCAACAATGCAAGCCGTAGTGTAACGCAGGCATAATCTGTTACCCGATGTGTGTAGATAGTTAACTGTTACTTCTTCAAATTGTTGAATGCATGTATATGTGTACTCTGTCAGATTAATGAGTCTAACCCCGGCATTTACTTTGGTTGAGATGCTCTGTTGATGGTACCTATTCCTGAATCCCATCAATATCCCAATGAAATAAGTATCGTGCTGCCGACAAAGGTTAATAGATCTGAAGGGATAGATCTAAACGTTCAGGAAACCTTACACAGGTTTCAAAGTGCAGGCTCCCTTATGACAGGTCCAACCAACTTGCCGAGACACGGGAGGACAACTATCAATATTGGAAAACTCATGGAGCTAATGAGATTCGATTGCATAGCACCGTGACGTGGTAGGCCGTGCCGTGCCAGTTGTCTAGAAACTGTCTGATTCTCTCACATGTAGCAGACAACAGTTCATAGTACGTGCTCTGATTTTCACGTCTTCACCGGTACCCATCAATTGTGCCGTAGCGGAGCACGGCATGTCTTGTAGTATTCAAAATTATGCCCGGCTTGGCATTGTACATGTTTGGCTTTGTGGCTGTGGCATATCTCGCGTTAGTGCTCGGTATTTGTATACGATGTAGGGCTCTGGACTGCATGACAGATATCCACGGGCACTGTGTCTCCTCGTGTTCGAGATTTCTTTTCCAGTACAATAGGATGGCGATTCTCAACGAGCAACATGGTAGGACAAGATCCTTAAGTGCCGTAGCGCAGCGAGGCTGCCTTGTATGATATAACGAGGACCCATTAGATGTACGACAATGAGTTTGATCATCACGGCCTTCTATGGTTGGTACTAGCAGCAAACTAGCAGCGTTCAACACTGTGAAGGTGGATATACCTGATTATAATGGGCACCATTCGGGTGTAGAATCCATAGTTATCACTCATTAGATACATAGTAACACTGAGAATTCGTCGTGATAATCAGGTACTTGCTCGAAAATCAATCATTGTCATTTTTGTGTGATTCAATTGTCCAAATCACCTTAAATGTACCTGATTTTGTCGACGAAAATGCGAGACCACATGCAGAATGACTAGTTTTCATGGAAGAAGAGACCATTTATCACACGACAGAACATACAAGAATCAGGTCAAAATCAATTCTATTAATGCACTACACAACAGATAGCTAGCTGCAGGTTCACCGCAATACAGCTCCTGAACCCGCTATGACTATAGTTCCCTGTGAACTCGCTCAGAATGAGCGGCCGGTGCCGCCCCTCCTGGCACTCGATGAACCCGTGCGTGCGCAGCGCCATGCCCTCACGCAGCGACGTGACGAGGAACACATCTGCGACAGTGAGCAGCGCAAGGTACTGCGAGAACATGAGGTCCTGCGTGTGCAGGAAGACAATGGGCTGGGAGGTGAGCATCGAGAACTACGAGTTGAGACGCACGACGACGTTGGAGAAGGCCCCGGCGAGCTCGTTGGATTCGGCAGTCTGCAGGGCGACTTGAATGAAGACGACCTGAGAAGATACAGTATATGAGTGACAATGTATAGGGCGCAGAGAAGGACATGTCATACCTTGGCCTGCGACTCGGGGTATCTGCAGCCGCTCATTGGTCGCGAGCATCGTGTCGTGCATCAGGCTCAGCCACAGCCCCCTGCCGCCGGCGGACAGCCGGTGCTGCCGCAGACACATCACGGTCTGCGGCGGCGGGTCCGCGTGATGTCCAGCGCCGCCACCCGTGTCGAGATTGCAGCGGAGCTCGCACGCAATCATCTGCGGTGACAATGACGACGACGCTGCCGTCGTCATATCAGCGCCAGCCGACCCCGCAAACAACGGCACCAACAACGGCGGACTCAGAATCCGACAACTGTCCACCTTCTTGTACTCCACACGGAGCATCCTCTGCTCGTGGTCATACCACACTGAGCTGGATCGAGACAGAGATGTGAACTTACCCAGGTCCTTTGCACTTGATGCCCTTGCAGACGTGTTCGACAAGAGCACCTGCAAAGTTGGGGAGTGAATCGACTTGAATTGTGTCCCGCAAAACCGCGTTGAGGCAGACGGGCGTGCGGGGGAGCTTGATGTGGTGCATCAACAGACCTGCATCAGAAGACCGACTTCCTTCGCACGTCTCGACGTCAACGCGCTGGATATGAGAGACGGCGGTCGGCATGGGGTACGACGTGCAGGCTGGGCACAAGCATGGAGGCGGCGGGGTGCTATGATACCGGTAACCTTGAACTGGATGGGGGAGGTGAAGGACCTGGGATGAGACGACTTGAGCTTGCATGTGGAGCGAAAAACGGCGAAGTGAGCATGGCTGGAGCGAATATGGCACAGCTGAGGAGATGGTATTGATGTTGGTCGAAGTGTTGATGGGCTTGGGCTCTTCTGCTATGGCCAACGCAGTGCTGGATGGGTGTTGAACGTAACGTTGAGGCCGTCGTGAGCGTTGCATAGTCTCCCTTGGCAGACCTAATACCGCAATTTATGATAGTCGATAAATTGACTGATGGTATAAGGTCTGCTCCAACGCAAGGACCCTTTGGTGAAGGGGTCCATTCGGCAGTTGCTGGGCTCGCGTTGATGCTTGCATCACAGAATTTTGAAACTCCGTCATCTTCAGACACGGGGGATCGAACCCAGGAGTTAAAGAGGGAGCAAAAAACGATCGTCACTAACCCGTTAGACCACAACGACTTTCTCGTTATTCCTGTTGCCAGGGTCATCAATACATAGCTCGAGAAGGAAGGTATTGTTTTTTGAGTCCCAACGTACTCAAATTTGCGTCTAGTAAAACTTCTGTTGCTACTTTGCTTGCAAGAAAGGGTCTAGATAAAATGATCAGACTTGCTGTAAGGATTATTTCTCTTCGGCTGCAAAAGTTTGGCTTTGTATGATCACTGGTAGTCGTTGACAAAGCCAACAATACCAAAATCTGTAATTATAAAGCCGAACATCGAGAAAATGGTATATGCCTGCATGGCGCAGCGGGCGCGCTCCTTTTTTTCCCTTCACTCAGTCATGGTTTCGAACCCCATCATCGGATTTATTTTGGTGTCCCTACTGGGAGAGCCCGCATCACATCGGAGTTCAAAGCTGTCAGGATGCCGTTCAATGCCGGGCCCCATGCGGTACCCATGCGGTGCAATATTGGCACCGAATGGACCCCTTCTGCAAACAGCGCTTGCGTTGGATCAGCCTAAGCGTTGCAGGCCGCTTGCTATGTCGGAAAAAGCTGCGAGGGGTTTATAATGGACCGTGTTAATTATGCGCATGATTATGGCCGAGACTCTATGGGAATGGCCATTATCAGGACCAGCCCTGATCTTTATCCCACGAGCGCGAAGATCATGGGCTCGGCTCGCTTAGAATGCTTGATAATGCGGCCCAAGCGATTATTATGCGAATATCATGAGGTCAAAACTATTATTATCCCGCTGTTAGTTATTTTCACGCGCGCAATATTCATCATCATACAGATGCTCAACGCGTTTTTGCTGTTGTTGATACAAAGTTGCAAACTGCAATTATGTTTTCGCAACAGCTCTCAATTAGTTACTATGTAAGTACTGCACGGAAGGGGTTCAAACACAATGGTAGTGTGTTTTCGTGCTGAGGAGCAACCATATATAAAAAAGTACATAGACTGTTGTATCTAAGGCTTCGTAGCCTAGCGTGAACTATGCTCTGCACAACGATGATTTCGTCGCGAAATTTCTCTAAGTCCCGAGTTCGATCCACGACGCCAGCAGATCAGTAATAAATCGGCAGGGTACCCGGTAAAAAGTACTAACATAAGCAATAGAGTACAGTAGCGAGTTCAATCAGTAGTAAGTAAAAAGTGTAATAGGATTAGTACCAAAGTAAGTAGAGTAGCTCGAAACAGAACGAGCAATAGTAGCGACTAAAGCAGCCGGATGATGGTCGTCATGCGGCCTGTACACTTTTGGAGAGCTTTTCCCATGAGATAGGGGCTCATATCAATGCATTATAATCGTTTCAGCCTTTCATTATTATGCTTCGAAATGCTCGGGGCCATAAGAATGCATTCCCATGCTTACTAATGCCCAGAGCAAAGTTCCGACATACGGAGTTTGAATTTTTTGCCCAAAATTGGTAAGTCCACTCACGCTTCAACGCACTTCGCGCAGCATTTGTCCTGATCGATAACCTGCCACAATCACTCACAACACGTACTGCTACATATGCCTGGTCCCAAAGTTCTCCCTTTGTAACTTTATTTTATTTGTGTCTACAACCAGCATCGGAAAATGACAATGATTTTGCGATTCCGGGTAACAGTACATGATTTTACATACCAGGTACATGTACCTGACTTTAAATTCATGTCAAGAACACATGATTTAACAGAATCAGAAGCCACGTACCTTGTGCATACCTGAAAATCAGGTACATACGTTTGTGCAGTGCAATGATCGAGCCGCATCGCAGCCACAGCACGGTAAAGTTTCTGGCTCCGCGCTCCCACACTCTTCGTTATATACTGCGAGTCCTGTATTAGCTTGTCATCCACTAGCATTCGCATCTATCTCACCTACCCTCTGGCTTTATAGTGCTGTCCAATATCTTGAAATATGCATCCTTCCCTTTGCATAGTCGAAATCCATCGTATCATCTTCAATCACCTCGTTGAGTCGTACGCAGGAGACGGGTATCTGCTCGGCTCGGAGGGGTTCTAGGGACGGGAAACGCTGAGTGCCCTAGCGAGAACATGTAAAGCGTTCAAGGAGTCTGCACTCAACGTGCTTTGGTCAAAATATGAGATCACGCTCGCGAACGTCGTGTTCACCCTTCCGGAACATCTCTTGGTCAAAGATGACGTGGCGCAGGCAGTGAGTGTTCATGCCTTCGTGGCGGCCCTCTCCTTTAACGTATTTAACGCCATCCAGATCAGGCTCGTGGAACCCCTCTCATCGAGCCACATGGCTTTGCTTCATCGCTACACAACTCGAGTTCGCATCCTATCCTTCACAGGCGAGTTTATGGTCGATAATTTAATCTTTGTGCAACTTCTGTCTGTACCCTGGAGCGTGGAACAAACCTTTCCTAAACTCCAAGATCTACGGATCGACGCTGATATCAACGATTTCTCGTATGAGCTCATCCTCAGCTCAACTCTTTTGAGGTTGACTGTGGATACCGAGCACGATATGTCCCATTCTTTGCTCAGATTAGTCCCAGAGAGATGCCCCGCCCTACAACACCTTGATTTGCTCAGAGACGAAGGTGCCGATGAGATGGAACAGCAATCACGCGTGAGTCATATCCGAGGTTGTCGAAAGCCTGCCGCATTTGGTGCACCTCAACTGCAGAAACTTGCGTCCCTCGGCGCTCCTTCACATCTCGAAGCTTCCATCCCTCACAGAGCTTCACCTCGACTATTGTGGGAAAGTCATAGTAGATGAGCTACTGTTCCCCCTAGATCACAGCGAGGTTTTGCCTTTCCAAGTGCTCCGGAGTTTGCACCTTCACATGATTTATCTTAGCGACGCTACCACTCTCATGCAAGGCTTCGCCTCTTTTCCACCGCATCTTGATCTGAACGTGGAATGTGCAAATGAGGCCGAGCTCCAGGACCTCGATGAATTTCTCTCCTTGGTATAAATATCCCACACCGTCAAGCTCGAGTCGTTACACATGTACATCCTCGACGCCGTGCAGCCATATATGTATCACGGGCCCCCAGTGACACTTTGTAGAAAATCGAGGTCGCACGGGCTCGCGACAACGCACAGCGCGTTTGTCCTGGGCAAGAGGAGGGTGCCCGAAGGATCGCGTGAAGAATTCGACTATCTACGACAGGAATATACTGTACCTACACGACCGTAGGTTCGTCACGCCTCACGCTTGACTCGTAAAATGAACCTAAGACCTGGTTCGTCACCCGTCACACAAGACAATGAACCTCACCGCGTGACGAAAAAAAATTAAGACTCTTATATTCGGATGTAATAAAGCCGTTCGGTGCAGTGAGCGTTTTCTGCAAATATTCCTTGTAATGTGAATGTTAAGAGTTTTGAACGCTTACCGCGACCACAGTTAACCGGAGATGGTATATCGAGCTTCATACTAGTGGCAGGCTTCAATGATTCAGTCATACCGGTGGTGAAGGCTTGATACGCATGTATACAAGCCCAATGGAAGAAGAATACAGACATTGTAAAAGGTGGTCTGTGTCGCCTTCAACTTCTCCTTCTACTAATGAAACACCCTCTTGACCTTCGTTGTCTTCGGCAGTGATGTCTTGGTGATGTCACCAACCTGGGACCCATGTTCAAAATCACGCGTTCGCAGGACTTTTGAACTTTGGTCTCGGCGGAACTTATTTTAATTCCATGTCAGGCAGAAATCCCATGAACCTACGGTCGTGTAGGTACAGTATACTACGAAAACTCGGATATAATAAGATAAAATATGACACGTCATGATGCGAGCGATAACGAACACAGAATTCCAACACACTTCGCACCTTCGAGCCCTTACTGCATTGCCGTACCCTGACATCGCTGGAGTTGAGCATGAGTCTTCCCATCACGTTGGCCGACGAAGATCTATTACAGATCGGACAATCACTGCCTTCGCTCGCCCATCTTCATATCCACAATGTCGCAGAACGGGCGATAACCACAGGAATAACCATTGATGGTGTACTCGCGGTTTGCGGCTGCATGTCCTCAACTACTGCACTTCGGTGCCCCAGGACTAAACCCGCAGCTCCTCTCTACGTCTGCTTTAGAGCATCTAGCAGCCACAGTCGGTGTGAAGAGTGCTCAGTTCGGGTGCTTTGAGTTCAAGGTTTCCCGCTACGTTTTGTCCAGATCGCACACTG
This sequence comes from Coniophora puteana RWD-64-598 SS2, assembly GCF_000271625.1. Taxonomy (NCBI): domain Eukaryota; kingdom Fungi; phylum Basidiomycota; class Agaricomycetes; order Boletales; family Coniophoraceae; genus Coniophora; species Coniophora puteana. The sequence continues at coordinate 1,957,503 of NW_006913063.1, forward strand.
GCAGATAAACATAGCCCAGGTTTGTTTAGGCCTATGGGAAAAGAAATGGTCAGATTGTAGAGCAATCTCTGTGTTTGGAGTGAGTGTCACCGTATGTACAATGTGTACTTTGATAGTTTGCATCGATATCTCAGACGGTTGGCGACACCTAGTATAGCGTTGTGTGCAATGAACCAGAGGCAGGATCTTGGTAGAGGTCGAGTAGCAAAATTAAAAACCAACACTACGACTCTAATAGTTCTCAACAAGTAACTTCGCCTGTTCCCTCTCTTTACCGTCACCGTAGACTGTGCCCGCAACCTGCGGGAGGGTGAGGTTGGTACGCTTGTCGACCAGAGTAGATAAAATGACAGATCGCACCTTGTTCACTGCAAGATACAACTCGACAGCCTCATTGCCCATGATACCCTTGAGCGCCTCGTCCTTCGCCAGGTTTTCCCTCGCCTCCTCCCAACTAAGTGCCATCCTCTTCACAATCCCCATCTCCCTCCTCTCCGCATCACTCAGCTCCGCAGGTGTCTTCGCCCCCGAGCAGTCTTTTGCATCCACCTCTTTCCCCTCCTTGATGCCGAGCACACCTGCGCCGACGATAGCAGCGAGCGAAATATACGGGTTCGCGAGCCCATCTACGCACTTGAGCTCAAAGTTGCGCGAGCGTGGCTGGTGCGCGTTGGACAGCCGCACGGGGCACTCGCGGTTGTCGATCCCCCACGCGACGTACGTCCCGCCGGACCAGATGCCATCCAGCATGCGCCCGTACGACGGGGGAAGGGGCAGCGAGCAGGCCTGAATGGCGGGGAGGTGCGCGAGGATGCCCGCGAGGAAGGTGCTTTCGAGGACGTTGAGGTAGGGGGAGGATTTGGAGGGCGGTTGGGAGGTGAGCGGGGAGTCCCGTTTGTGTGGGGAGATGTGCGTGTGACATGCAGTTCCGCCTGTGATGTCGGATATGGTGAGCTCAGAAAAACACGTGGACAAGTAACGCACATGTATCGAGATAAATCCTAGGAGCAAACGTGGCGCGTAGACCGTGCTTGGTCGCGATGTTGAAGATCGTCTGGCGGGTGTGAATAAGAGCATCAGCTGCTTCAAGTGGGGGAAGCGGGCCGGTGATGATTTCATACTATTGTTCGTAACGGCAATCAGTACGGATGACGGAAAAGGAGTGGCTATATGCGCACCTGGCCTGGCGCGGCTTCGGAGTGATACATCTGCAGCTCGATCCCAGCTTGCTGGATGGCATCCGCAATCTCTTCGAGAACCTCCTGTCCTTTCGTGCCGGCGGAAATTGATGATGCGATGCACCATCCGTCGTCGTTGATAGCCTTCGGCGGGTCCGTCGCAGAAAGAAGAACGAATTCGGACTCGAACCCAACAAGGAATTCGACGCCAAGCTCCTCCTTTGCTTGTCTGCAAAGCAAACAAGCCATGTTAACGACGCGATAGCGCTTAAAATCGCAATGAACGTACTTGGTAACCCGCCTCAGTATCGTCCTCGGACAGGCCGCAAGCTCCATTGTCTCCCCGCCTCCAAGTAACGGTCGCGGTACCTTCTCCTCGAAGAACCCGTGCACCACTGCGTGACCAGGCGCATACGGGCACGCCCGCAGGCTCGCCATGTCTAGTCGTAGAACCCACTCGCCGACGGGGCTGAAGCCCTCAGGCAGTTGAAGGAAGACGAGTGCGAGCGCGCACGTCGCAACAGTGATGCCCGGTGTTGGTGTTTGGAAGAGCTTGCGGAAGTACGCGACAGGTAGGACGCGCACGCGGATGGTGTTGGCGAGGTCAACCCATTGGATGCGCACGTATCGAACGTTGCGTATGTTGCCTTCTGTGAGCGTGCCGAGGGACTGAGTGACATCTCCGATATTGTAGGCTACGCTGTGCTCCGATGGCCCTGATGTCATTGCGAGTAGTCTTCGAGGAAGAGATATCGATAAACGAGGGAAGGAAGAGGGAGAGCGATGATAACAAAGGGTGGCTTATATCGATCGTGCTGCCGAGCGACATCGGAAAACACCTGTTCCCTCCATGTTGTGGCGCGTTGCCCCTCATGCTCTGGCCGTCATATTAATACAGTTCCCCATGAAGTAAATATTTGATGGGTTTTCACCACGTATGAGCGCTGTGCATGTTCGGACAGTAGGAGGAGCCCGAAACTTGGGGATGGAGAGAAGCCTCGAGGCCTTCATACGGGAAGTCAGGGACACAAGCGACATGCGGGGATTGCCGATATCCGCCATTGACGGAGGAGCGGTTGATAACACACATCTACTGCTTGTGATCAGCGACCTCATTAATGTGAAATAGTTAGGAATAACAGAGTCATCCAGCGAAGTATCTGAAGACAAAGGCTCAAATGTAAAGCGGTCAACAGCGCCTGTGTTGACGCTATAACGTCAATTACTCTTCAGGTTTCGGAATAATGAATTAATGGCAAGTGAGTACAGGCTGTACAGCCAGAGTAATATCAACTTATGCACGAACTGGCTTGAACTGCATTCACGGCTTCCGATTCTGTTAAGCCCAACACGCACCACTTTTTGTCAACCTCCTAGATTTCGACGGGGTCAAGACCAAATCAAAACCACTACGTGTCGTGGTGAGTGCTAGAGTAAGCATAAGTTTCCCAGGATGAACGCCATGACGCCAAGTGACTCGACGACCCCAACGGGGCGACTAGTATATTATGGCTAGAAATGAGTTGTCAGAAGATACCAAGCCTCCCTTTCTACCAGCATGACATCACTCAATAACCCATCCGCCCTAGGCAAGTGTGCCATATAGCGGCTGTCCTTACACTCAGCGGCACGTACTGCAGACAAGCACGGAGATGGGGATGCACGCAAGATCTTATTGCTTGGGTCCGGCTACGTAGCCAGACCTTGCGCAGAATACATCGTCCGCGACTCGAAGAATCAGCTGACAATTGGTGAACGCTTCCTTGTACGGACTGTCGACCAGAGACTGACAGGATTCCCCCACCAGCTTGCCGAACGCTCTCCAGCGCCGAAGCACTCGCGTCAGGTCTGCTAAACACGTCGGCTATCCAGCTCGATGCATCCGACGCAGCGGTGCTCGAGGCCGAGGTCGCGAAGTACGACCTCGTCGTGTCTCTTATCCCGTATACATTCCATGCCGACGTCATCAAGGCTGCAATCAAAGCAAAAGTACACGTCGTGACGACGAGCTACGTCTCGCCCGCCATGCGAGCGCTCGACGCAGAAGCGAAGGCGGCGGGCATCGTCGTGATGAACGAGATAGGCGTCGATCCGGGAATCGATCACCTGTACGCGATCAAGACGATCGGAGAAGTGCACGCGAAGGGCGGAAAGGTAGGCCTCACGCTGTGTATATTAGTGAGAACGTTGACGGAGATACTCAAGATCAAAGCGTTCACCTCGTATTGTGGAGGCCTCCCCGCACCCGAAGCCGCCACGAACCCGCTCGGATACAAGTTCTCATGGTCCGCGCGCGGGATGATCCTCGGGCTGCTCAACCCAGCCTCTTACCTCTCGAACGGCAAACAGGTAGACGTTCCCGGAGAGGAAGTCATGGCCAATGCTAGACCCTATCACATTTCTCCCGCATTTTCGTTCGTCGCGTATCCGAACCGGAACTCAGTCCCGTTCCGCGAGTTCTACGGGATTCCCGAGGCCGAGACGGTCGCTCGTGGCTCGCTGAGGTACAAAGGATTCCCGGAGTATATCACCGCCTTGGTGAAGATAGGTTGGATAGATGTTCAAGAGAAGGAGTGGCTGAAGGATGGGATGAGCTGGGCCAAGGTGACGCAGAAGGCAATAAACTCAAACAACGCGTCGGAGAGGTGAGTCCGCCCTGGCCATAAGGGGTGGCTGTGCTGATAGCGGTGTGGGCAGTACGCTTGTCCAGCGCATCAAGGAACTTTGTGCGTTCCCGAATGAAGCGGAGGCGGAAAGGGTCATTTCCGGCTTCAAATGGATCGGGTTGTTTTCGGACGAAAAGGCGACCGTGCGAGGGGGCAACTTGCTCGACACACTCTGCGCGCGGCTGGAAGTGCTGATGAAGTACGAAGAAAACGAGCGAGACCTAGTCATGTTGCAGCACCGTTTTGAGGTAGAGTGGAACGACGGGAGCAAGGTATGTCCAATTTCTTCCCGTTTACTCTCTGTAGATCTGACTTAGGGCACATATTAGCAAACGCTGACGTCGACGCTAGAGGCGTACGGCGAACCGGGCGGACATTCTGCGATGGCCCGTCTCGTCGGTATCCCGTGCGGCATCGCAGTACAGTTCGTCCTAGATGGCGTCATTTCCACTCCTGGTGTACATGCGCCATACACGAAGGAGCTGTGCGACCCGCTTCGTGCAGCCGTCGAAGCAGAGGGACTCGGTATGGCGGAGGGTGTGCTCTAACGTTGCGTGTATGGGTGCTAAAAGAAATTGAAAGGGAAAACAGACTCACAGATGTCTCATGGATACAAGCCTTGGCTGCGATGTAGCTGTCCGTTCAGATGAGAGGAACATTAGATGTTCACTAGCACTGCTGTCCAGGGAGTCAGAAAGCCCAGGCAGCCGATGCAGTCAAGATTGTGAGATAGTCGCCACATCGCACTGCGTCTCTCAAGCCCATAGCACAGAAGTACAGTGGGATCCCTGAGTCGGCCCTGCGCCTTGGTGAACAAAGAATGAGACCAAGAGACGAGTGGGGTGTCCAGCACGTGGGAGTACGGGCAGCGACGCGACGCGTTTCCCAACTCCGACATGCTCCGTCACAGTGCGGCTTGTCTTTTCACCATCTCGCATCCCTGTACACTAGATCGTCCACCAATGCATCGTGCCCTTCCTCTTCCAGAGATTCTTTGCATGATATGCGCTGAGCTTCATTCAGTAAACCCTTACCATGACGGCAACCAGGTCATGGACGCAGATTGGGAGAACAAGCATGCCCTTGAAGCGCTCTCAAGGACCTGCAAGGCGTTCCGGAGTCCTGCACTTGACATGCGCTGGGCAGAAGCAACCAGAATGATTGAGTTGATGATGGTGGTGCCTGCGAGGGACATGGATTTTAAACGGGATGCGGACGGGAATATCGTAAGTCATTCCGTCCTCCCACCCTAGATTCGAATTCACGCAAACCCTTTTGTCAGACGGGTTTCTTGTCAGCCCCATCTCAAAGAAACATAGACCGCCTCTGCGAGTAACTCGTCACGTCCGAAAACTCACTGTGGGCTCTATGTCTGGATCCGATTTTTGCGCTTACTTGGCCGGAGGTCTGCTACGAGAACCTGTCGGCTTGACCGCGGACAGCGTGTTCCCCAAACTCCGACATTTGGTTATCTGGGACGACCGTCAAGCAGCGACATCTCGACCCTGGTCCGTTCATCGGCCATTGTTGCTGTCTTCCCTCACGACCCTCGACCTACATATAAACTCAGACCGAGACGACGCCGCTGTTCTGCTTCAGGCTTTACCTACCGCATGTCCTATTCTGCGCCGTCTTGCAGTTAGCGGTGAGGATGACCGAGCAGGAAGCCTCTCGATATTGCAGGCAGTTGCCGACTGCATCGTTATGCTACCCAGCCTCGTTTCATTACAGTGTCCGGATCTCTTGAGCGATGCCTTTACTTATGCGTCCGCCAACCCGAACCTCCGAGAACTCAGGCTGACTGGGATGTGGATCGGAAGCACAGAAGGCAAGTGTAAACACTCACAAGAAAGTAGGACGTTATACGCCTTTCCGGCACTCGCTACGCTCAAACTCGTTCTACCGCGAGTTGAGAATGGCATTGCCCTACTTCATACATTCACCAGCATTCCATCTTCACTTGCCCTCGATTTCCACGACCAGCTCTCCCCCGACGACGTATATCAGCTCTGTGATACGTTGAGAACACTTCCTGGGGCCACAGAAATTCAAAGGTTTGAGCTGGCCAATTATGGATCCCCGTTGCGGCACATAAGTCTCTTGAAGCTGTCCACCTTCCGTCCCGTACTTCACTTCCACGCACTCCGCTGTCTCAACATATGGTATTCTTTCCCCGACGTAATACCTACCTTAAGTGGACTACTCGAAATGGCCCAATCCTGGCCCCTCCTGGAAGAACTTTCATTCCCGTCTCTGGACAGAGAAGAGTCCAAATGCCCCATCTCCTTTGACGACATCCTCACCGTAGCAGAAGCGTTTCCCCGCATAGAGAAGCTCGCAATTCCGTACAACTCGGACAGCCCTAACTTCACGAACCCGTCGGCGGAGATCTCCCAGCGAAGCAAGAGCCTTCGTGTCCTTGAGATCTATCGCACCAAATATGACAACCTTGCGCCTGCGAGCGTCGTCTTGGCGCGTTCCTTTCCGAACCTCGTTCACGCAGCTACCTGGGTTCCTGACTTCACGTACGCCGGAAAGGAGCTCACTGCTGCGATCAAGAAGCTACATGTAGACGAAGCAGACGGGAAGGTAGATAGGTGGACGGTGGATGATCTAGCAGATAGAGTGGTGCCCATTTTCGAGGAGCGGAGAGCCCGTGAGCGGGCCACCCGGGAATCTCATCGTATGATCCTTGGAAATTGGGGAGTCTCTGAACCTGTCGATGTATAGATGGCGCGTATATGTGTTCTTTGCATTCATAGACAACGCTCAAACAGTTTTGTGGACTGTATGCAAGCATATGAGTGATCCAATAGAATGAGGAAGATCAGCTAACTCTGCGACAATCTAGGGCGTGCGCCGAACGCGGGCGCGTGGGAAGTGACGAGACAACAGTTTCAACTTAGCAGGTTTCAGAGAGTGCCCCATGAGTGAAACCAGACATGGATCGCGTCTACATCCATACTACTATACTGCTGCTGACGTGCTCTCTCTAGTCTCTGCTCCGGGGCCCGGGATGACAATCGTTGCAGCGCAATTGCAACCAATCACGACTAACACTCGCAACTCCAATTGGTTGCAAGATGAAACAAACTCTGCGATATTGTGGGGCGAGCGACGGTCACGCAATTGCTGCCTCGGTCAAGCTTCGGGCAGAATCATAGCGTCTTAGCAATCACTGAAAGGAAACCCATATATATTCGGTTGATTTTACCTGCCAATGCTTTATTTCCACTCATAGCGCAGGCGTCCTTCACGATGTGTCCACCATCCGCCCTCGAGCAACTCAGCTCCAGCCAAGCACCAGGACAAGAAATATTCCCAAACGCAAGAACCGACATTCCAGCCTGCGTTCCAACCGACCCCCTGTCCCTCGCAGCCTACGCATACGTCCGCGCCCACCTCCACCCGCTCATCCTTGCCCACAGCCTGCGCACCTACATCCATGCCAAGACGCTCTCCGTCGCGCCCGAATATGCCCCATGGCACACCTCTGCCCACCTCCCACTGCTGTTTGTCGCATGCATGTTCCACGACATGGGCACCTCGGCGGTATGCGATGGGCCACAGCGCTTCGAGGTCGAAGGAGCAGACGCCGCAGCCGCCTTTATCGCCTCCCATGCCCCCGACACGCCAAAGAGTGATGTACACGAGGTCTGGGTGGCGATAGCGCTGCATACTTCGCCCGGCATCGCCGAGCGCATCTCCATTCTTGCGCGACTTGTCCATGGCGCGGTGCTTGCTGACTTTCACATGTCGCACCCGGACGCGTGCGTGGACCAGAAGGATGTTGAGGCTGCGGAGAGGGCTTTCCCGCGCGGGGAAATCGAGAAGGTGCTCGGAGATGAGGTCGCTGTGCAGGCAGAACAGGCTCAGCAGCCGGAGAGGAAGGCACCACCCGCGACGTGGCCTGGTGAGCTCTTGCGCTCGAAGAGGGAGAATCCGGGGTGGGCGGGTGTGAACAAGGGCTTGCTGTTTTCGTACGGAAGATAGGAAACCATAAGCATAGTCAGACATGGTTATATTCTATAGTCGTATCGACAGAAAGATGAAGAAGATAAAAAATAATGTCGCCATGCGCAGTTGTATGCAGATGGATACCTGGATATTAAAATGCCATTGAGATCTCAGACGTAGGCTGCTAGCCTTGGACTGAGACTGCTGCCTGGAAAATGTTGCTGTCAGTCGATGCTTGGTCTAAACGATAGAAATGGCACCTTTATTTCTCTTCTACTGCGGATCAAGGGCCTGTTTAGATTCGCGAACTGCCCGGTTGCAACCCTTAACAAGAATGTCACTGAGCTTCTCCTCAGGGGCGTTTTTCTTGTCGAATTCAAGCGCCGTCAGAGCCCACGAATAAGCACGTTTCCATAACCTCATTTGTAGCGATGACTGAGATAAGCTTGCCAGAGCCATCCCAAGCGTGAAATGGGCCCTGTACGTAGCGCCGGTGTATACGTCGCCCGTAAGATTGACAAAGGCAACGATAGACGCTGCGAGCTCCGCGGTGCTATTGAATGCGACGCTGGATAGAGGCGAATTCTCCTTCGCGTGGCCGAGTAATTCCATGTCTGTCGCCTTATCCATATAAATCCTGGCCCGATAGACGGAAATTTTGAGAAAACGCCGTATGATGTCCGGATGCGTCATTTGCTGCAACTGAGCGAGGGAGGTTGTAGGAGATAGGCCGTGGGGTGTTCTCTGGAGAAGTTGGATGCTGTTTAGAGCATTTCGCTGGGCCAATATGAGTAATAGACGTGCGAAAGCCGTAGGTCCGATTATACGCTCCGGAGCCACATGAAAAGGGTCGATGTACCCGACGTGCACGAGCGCCAGGTTTGTCCATAACGGCCACTCGCAAATATCTTGCGTACGATGGTGCTCTTCTGCGCCAATCTTGAAGCTAGCCCGGTATGACACGGCAAGTAAGGGATAGATATCGACGTTTTTGACACCAGCAGCGTCAGCGCAATGCGTCAGTGTGGTGATGAGGCGAAGGATTGATATGCGAGAGCGGCCTATTCATGACCGTGAAATGCTATTAGATCATTCATTTTCACGGCTAAAAGCGTATAGTTTACTTACCGAGCCCGTCGCGGATGTTCGCAACTGCTCTCATCTTTGTTGGTGATCCCCAAGCGCCATAGAGGGATTTCGTAGCAGCGAAGCTACTACGGGCGCACAGTCAGTGAGCATTCGCCGTGTTAGAGAGTGCGGCCCTTGTATTTACCGTCTGACAACTTCAGAGTCCTCACTCCATTCTTCGGAGTCCATCCACGCTTGTACAACCCTATCTACCCACTTGTCCTGCGAAGTGAGAAACTGCATTGATTGCTTCAATGCCTTTATGTCACCCGCAGCAAGGACTTTCTCCGTTGACGTTGATACTCCGGGGACGACGTCCGGTGACCACGCAAACAAGGCGCATAAAGCCTCGGATGCTAGTGAGCTTGGTGTGCTTTTTGGAAAGACGCGGGGGAACTCGATAGTCATGCAATCCAAAAGCAAGTCAATGATCGTTGGGGTCTGTTTGATGACTTGAAGCAGCCGAGTCGGTGACGAAGTTCTGTCCATACATAGTAGAACGCGGACGGAGTTGAGAGCCCGTGTTTGGTTTTGCTCAAACAGATGCCTAGCCATTAGACGCCGAGTTTCATCGCCTTTGTTCCATGGACCCTCCAGACTTAGACTGCTGAATTCCCACTGCCACTTCTTCGCTGGATCTATCAGCTGATCGGCGTAGCAGTCACCATCTTGCAGTGCAAAGGTGCAGAGCCATTCGGTGACAGTGCCAACTTCGCCAGGTGATAGCTTTTCGGGGAGAAAAGAGTGGCGGCACAACGCAAACAGCAGCTGCAACGCTAGGCGGCTAAACAACAGCACGCGATGGTACAGATTCTGAAATGAACTGTTGAGCAAAGACTGTAAGTTAGAGTGGTACATGAAACACCTTACTTTCAAGCATAGCTGAGTAACACCTGCTTTCAGTTGTTTGTCGAGCAGGGAGTGTCGCTCATGAAAGTCTCCCCACTCAGAGACATTGATCAGGATACTCCAGGCCAGCTCCTTCGCCATGTAGCCTTTGACAAGTTTACGCGTATCTTCGTATAGCGCATCGTCCCAGGGGTTAGAGATTATGGCAATCATGGTCTCGACCAGCCCAGCTCGAACGCTTGACTCCACAGAAGGAGGCCATCCCGAGTTGTTATTCCGAGCTGTTTGGAGATCTTCTGTCCCGTCCCGAATGGGCACTACCTTCTTCATGATCCTCTAATAAAACATACGTGTGAGACTTCAAAAGCTATGAACGCGCTCGGCCGTAAAATCGGGTACTCACTAAGATGTAAAATACGTAATCGCTGTCTATCGGAAGTGTTCTCGCCCGCGTGAAAAACTCGGTCAGGTTATCAGTGAGCTGAGGCTCAGGGACCTCGAAGATGCGTCGGATCTCGACGTCGGTGCCGCGATCAGAAATGTTTGGGTAGTCGTCCATCTTGAGCGGCTAAAAATGAGAAATCGCTCTGAAGGCAAAGCCAGGTAGACTCGTGACCAGTCTCCCGAGACGCGTACCCAAAAGGGTAACAGGCCTGGGGGGCCTTCGCATCTGGGAGACTGGGAGATTTCGTCGACTCCCTGGCAGGGAGCCAACTGAGTTTGAATTTGGCCTCGGCCCGAGAGAAGCTCACTCCCGGATAAGGGAACTGAGCCCCTGAATCGCAGACGCATCGCATCTAAGTGCCGCCTCGTCTGTATCCTACATTGTCTACCCCGATTATCATCGCTATGTTGTGAATGTATTCGAGCATATCGACTTATAATTATTGTCTGATAATGCACGCCGATCGCTTGACAAGCACTCTCCCGCCTTTGTTGAGAACCTGACGCTTATTATGATCCTTCCCATTCCCTTTGGTGATCCCTTCTTGAAAATTGCACTCGCCACCTCGCCTCTCAAACTTTTGCAAGACAGTTGTATATGTTGTGCTCTGATTCATCCAACTACATGCTTACTGGCTTCAGTTTTCGAAGTTTGATAGCTTCGGCGTCCCTATGATTCAAGTCAACCAGGAGACCCCAGTGGATGGTGAGGAGCTTTGGAAGGTGCTCACTCTGCTCGTCTCTGCATGATCCCCCTCTCATATTTTATAGGATATTCAAAGCGGCAATTGTTGTAACATCCTCTGCGTACCTGACCAGTTCTTCCGACATAATGGACACGTTCCCCGCCTCACCAGCTTCATCCGGAGTGTTCGCACATTCCGTTAAAAAATCGGATATGAGAACAGTGTGCATCATAGATTTGTCTCTTACCATAGATTCGAGCCTCGCTTTCCATTGGAGAACATTTCCGAGCACGTTCCAGAGGAAAGTAGGCACCTGGCTGCCCAGAAAACTAGTCGAATAAGGTGTACAATAGCCTATCTGAGTCTTTGCTTATAGAATCATAATCAGTACTTTAGTCGTTGATTTTCCTGCCTTCGAGAACCACTCCAGCCCAGCCTTGATGTAGCACTCTTCCACAGAGTATCCAGGATCATGCCAAGAGTTGTGGAGGCCAATTTCTGTCGTATTTATGTCAGCCAGAGCAGCCAAAAGCTCCCTGAGCCTGGTTTCCTCAGAGCCTAACCAGAGGTATAGTTCATCATGATTGCAGCAGTTAAAATAACAGCAGTGGAGACAATGGAGGAGGCTGGTAGTAGTCAGGATGAGTCCAGGGTAACATATCGTGTGTTCACACAGGAGGGAGAGGGTACAACTCATGATATTTCATGGACACGGCGCGTAGTACAGAGCGCAACGCGACGCGAGACTACAAGTGCCCGATCGGCTGCGGGGATGCCGGCTTACCTAACTGATCTCCGACGCTTCTTGATGCTTCTTTACTGCCAGTTTTCAAACTCAGTTGGCTCCCTGCCAGGGAGTCGACGAAATCTCCCAGTCTCCCAGATGCGAAGGCCCCCCAGGCCTGTTACCCTTTTGGGTACGCGTCTCGGGAGACTGGTCACGAGTCTAAAAGCCAGGGTCGCGTGAACGCATTTCCAATGCCGCAACACCGTTTGCGCAAGTATGGCGGACAATAAATATCTCGGCATCGGCCGAAACCTATTTCGGAGACTCAACTTGAAGTTCTCAAACGCTCAAGGTCAAGTTCAAGTTAACGGAGCCAGTGAGCGGTTGGTAGGGTAGTGATGGTCTGAAATCCTGTTGCGATTTCAAGTTTCCCATTCTAGATGGCTCTGAGGCGACCTTCCGACTTCAACGGAGCCCTAAATCTTCCACGATGTTCTTTCTTTGGCAGAAACTTGACTGCAACTTCATAAGCTCTCGGATCCATTGACTTCAGATATGCCGACTCAAATCTCTGCGTAAAAGTAGCGCCATCCGCATTATTTACAAGGAAAGGGACAATAATGGCGGCTCACCTCGTATCAGCGTTGCACTGTCGCCTTTCCCAGTCTCTCTGGCCGCGCTCGTGCACAAACCTGTCATAATATAGGAGGTTAGTATTAGCGGGGAAATCGTAGCTACGTTGAGGAAACTGCGTGTAGAAAATGGGCGATGGAAGGTGAGAAATGATAGCATTTGACGGGACGAGAAGATGAAAAATATCTGGAATGGGCAGGGTAAACTAGGGGTAAAGGATGTTTGGGTTTACGCTAAGGTTTTCTACACATTTTACTCTGAGTCAAGCACTTCCTTAGCTTCGCGAGCGACCCGCTTATAATTTTTGATAAGACCGGCATCTGCCTTCTCCCAAGGGTCGCTGTGTACGTCCAGATCGAGTGCCGCGAGTGTCGCGAAGTACGCACGTCGATACTGTTTCAGCTTAAATGCCAGCTGCGCGACGTCGCCCAGGTTTGTCACGAGATTGTAGCGTACCCTGTAAGCGGCCTTGATATTTGGGTTGTGTGTGGGGTCGGAGAAAGTGACGATTGCCATTGCAAGCTCTGCACACTCTCCGTAAGCGATGCTGGAGCGGGAGTCCCCATGTACGATTTTGGCTTTCCTGCGTGCGTCAGCTTCTATCATACCATATGATATCTGACACGTTCCCCAGAAATCTTCACAGAACGCTTGATCACGTTTGAATGTGTCATAAGCAGGATCTGGGCGAGGGAAGTCGTGGGTGATAAGCCTTCAGGAGATTTGTGGAGGAGCTGAGTACTGCTCAGCGCATTTCGCCGAGCCAACACAATCAAGAGGCGCGCGAAAGCTGTTGGTCCAAGGACATATTCCGGAGCCACGCTGAACGGGACAATTTCACGGTCGCGCGCTAGCTGTTCCCATTGTGGCCACTCGAGGATTTTCTGTAGGCGATGGCGATCATCTTCCGAAGCAATCTTGTCGCTAGCCTGATACGCAATCACCAGAAAGGGGTAGATGTTGATGTTCTTGACACCAGCAGCATCGGCGTAGTGTGTTAAAGTGATGACAATGCGGAGAATGGACATACGAGAGCGGCCTGTTGAACGGAAACATAGTGAGATCAGTCATTTGAATGGTTCACGGCGAGTGTAGCACACCGGCTCTGCCAAGATTGCTTTGTCGTGCCTTCTCCGTGAAGGGAGATCGGTCGTCGTTACAGAGGGATTCGACGGCTGTAAAGCTACTAGAAATATATATTATCTCAGTGTTCCACTTACTGTCGACCACTCATTCACCGCTCCAACTCTTCGGTCTTCTCAGCCCAAGTCCCGGAGGCGATCCATGCTTCTATCAGCTGTTCTACCCACCTAGACTGTGATGTGAGAATCTGCATGGACTGGATCAACGCCCTTGTGTTTCCGATACCGAAAGCTTTGTCAGCTGACGTCAACACTCCAGGGATTGTATCGGGAGGCCATCTGAACAGAGCACACAAAGCCTCGCATGCCATTGAGTTCGCCGCGCTTTCCGGGAGTAAACGACCATGTTCGAGGATGGTGTAGTCTGAAAGCAAGTCCATAAGTGTCGGATTTTGTTTCATGATTTCGAGATGGCGCTTTGACGTCGACATCGGTTTCATACAGAGCAAGCCGCGAACAGCATGGAGCGCGTAATTCTGCGATATCCCGAAGATTATCCTTGCCATAGCCTATCGAGATTCATCGTTGAGACACCACGGATCCTCGTCGTACAGCTTGAGAGGTAGACTTTGCCACTTTTTTGCAGGGTCGTTTAACTGATCCGAATAGCCCTGCGGATCTTGCAGCGCAAAGGTGCACAGAGACGTGATGATGATGCCAGAGTCCCGAGCTGATAGCATCTCGGGGAGGAAAGACTCGGTGCACAGCGTCCAAAGGAGCTCCGCCGTCAATTTACTGAATAGAAGCACAGGATGATGCAAGGCCTATATGACGTCTCTAAGTGCATACCAGACCAAGGTGGCTCGTTGAGATACTCACAGTCAAACAAGTCTGAGGGATCCCTGCTTTTAGCTGCCTGTTGAGCGCGGAACGTCGCTCCCGGAGGCCTTCCGAGCAAGAGACGCTAACCAAGATATCCCAAGCGTCAGACTTTACCATATAGCCCTTGATGAGTTGCGGAGTATCCGAGCACATGGACTCATCCCAAGGAACCGAGAGTATGGACGCCATAGTCTCAATTAGACCAGCTCGAACGCTTGCTTCCACAGAAGAAGTCCATTTTGAGCTGCGTGGAGCTGTTGTCGCTGAGCTTTCTATCGCATGCTTAGGAGGGGCGACTATCGACTATCTCTCGCATAACGCTCTAAAATTTGTCTATGAGCTTATGTACGTAACACTCCATCGAAACCTGGCCAAAGTCTGAGAGGCTCACCAGAATTGAAATGACAGCAGCGCTGTCTATTTGAGGTGTTCTCGCTTGTTCGAAACATTTGGCGAGGCTGTTAGTGAGCTGAGGCTTAGGGGCGTCGAACATGCGTCGAATCTCGTCCTTCAGTTCAAGATCCACCCCAACTTGACGATCTTCCATCCTGTAGAGCGAGGGATATGCCGTACGCGAAGTCGAGAGGGTTGCAGAGAAAAACTTGCGCCGTCGGACTCTTAATATTCGCGACCACCATGTCTTCCGGCGGCTTCGGGCCGTGGTTCCGGAACCCTCATGTCTTATTTCGCAGTTTCATTTGAGTAATCTATTAAGGCTTGCGTATATATGTTTGAGGACGTACCTGAGTATTTAGAGACCGTAAGTCTCAATACCCGGCCTTCATCTAAGCGCTGAGCTTCCTCATTGAACGCAAGGACACGAGCTTCGCATTCCGCATATGAAACACCTAGTTTAACATCCAGAGTCTTCACAAATGCAGAAAATATCGATTCATGCTTCTCGCGAGCGCAAGTTCATGTCCTCAGAGCATATACCAAGTATCAATCATCAGGTAAAAAAGGTGGACATAGTTGTTCAGAAGTGGACAGTAATGATAATTTGTTCGCCTAGCACAAATTACTTTTGTACAGACGACTTTGAGTCAAGTGCCACCTCAGCCTCACGGGCTAACTTCTCATACTCCCGGATATAGCCAGCTTCAACCCGTTGATCAGGGGCGCTGTTCATGTTCAGATCAAGCGCTGCGAGGGCCGCAAAATACGCGCGCCGGTGCTGGTGCACCTGCATCGAATACTTCGCTACGCTGCCCAGCGACACCACCAGCAAGTACCGCGCCCTGAGCGCGGTACTGAAGCTGGTGTACGCGCCGTCCGTGAGATTGTGGAAAGCGACTACGGCCGCCGCGAGCTCGGCTGTATAACCGAAAGAGGCGTCGCAGCGCAAAGCATCCGAGTCGGAGGAGGTAGTGGCATCCCCGCTCTGGAGCGTCTCCCGAGAATAGTCCATCGTGCGCAGCACGCAAATCTCTAGAAAGCGCCGGATGATATCTGGGTGTGTTATCTGCTGGATCTGAGCCAGGGAGGTATGGGGTGAGAGGCCTTCGGGTGCCTTCTGGAGAAGCTGTACTGTTTTCAGGGCGTTTCGCTGGGCTAAAATCACCAACAGGCGCGCAAACGCTGTAGGGCCCAGGACATACTCTGGCGCCACAATGAAAGGATCAAAGTGGTCATCACGAGTGGCGTGTACTTTAGTCCATGTTGGCAAGTCGCAAATATCGTATACGAGAGGATGTTCGGCGATGTCGTTCCTGAGGGAAGCTTGGTATGCTACTGGCAACAGAGAGTAGATGTCGACGTTTTTGACCCCGGCAGCGTCCGCGCAATGTGTCATCGTCGCGATGAGCCGAAGAATGGAAATGCGAGCGTAACCTGTTGCGCGATATTAGAATGAGACTGAGCAATGTGAAGACTTCGAGCGAAATACTGACTTCTTATTTCGTAGATCGTCTCAGATACGTCCTCCATGTACGGACACCGGCTACCATCGTAGAGACTTTTGACGGCAGCCACACGACTGTCATTTGACAGCACTTCAGCTTCCTATTCATATCTCTCAAAAAAGCTGGGCGCTCACCGTTGGAGGTCATCGCCTCCTTCTAGCCACGCTCCAGAGGCTGCCCACGCTTCGACAAGTCTTTCCGCCCATCTTTTTTGAGAAGTAAGCAACTTCATCGACTGGGACAACGTCTTTGTATTGGCGAGACCAAAGGCTTTAGACTCCGATGTTGATACACCAGGTATCATCTCGGACGGCCACCTGAACAGAGCGCATAATATTTCGCATGCCAGTGAGGTAGCTGCGCTTTCCGGGTTGACGTCGCATGGCTCAAGAATGGTACAATCCAGAAGTAAATCAAGGAGGTTAGGGCTCTCTTTGGTAATCCCGAGAAGGTGCGACGGTGACCACTTGACGTTCAGGATAACCAGTGCACGAGCGGCGGTGAGGGCATGAACCTGCAACTCTCCGAAGACTCGTTTGGCCATCATGCGCCGATGTTTGTCGTTTCTGTTCCAAGGATCTTGGTCGTGTAGTCCACTAGGGTGACACTGCCACTTCGTTGCCCTATTAATCAGCTGATCTGAGTATGCGTCCGGATTCTGCAACGCAAGGGTACATAGATATGATATTAAGATGCCGACGTCTCGGGGAGGTAGTCTTTCGGGGAGGAATGACTCTTTGCATAGCTTAGTGGTCATTTGCGCCGTTAATCTGCTAAATATCAGCACGCGATCATATAAAGCCTGGCAGGAACTGGTCATCGCTTGCAAATGAAGATCTCCATTATATGCTTACCAATAAACAAAACTGGAGAAACTTTGTGTTGAGAAGCCTATCTAGCGAGAGCCGTCGCTCTTCGATGGTTCCCGAGCCAGATACATCCAGCAAGATTTGCCATCCGTGGCACTTCGACGTGTATCCGATAAGGAGCTTATCGTAATTTGTGCATATGACTTCATTCCAAGGCTCAGATAATTTCTCCGCCATGGTTTCGATCAGGCCAGCCCGAACAATTGCATGGGTTAAGGAATTCCATTTTGAGTCCGGATCCATCTGACCTCCTTCCGTAGGCGAAAGGTGTGTAACTTCTTCCAAGATAGCTCTCTAACGCGTTTAATATGTTATGGTCAGGAGCTCGATCCAAAGCAGAGCGCGATATGCGCACCATAATACCATCCACGTAATCGTTATCTATGCGAAACCTTTTGACCAGGGACATGGCGTTGTTCAGGTTCCGTGATAGTTTTGGCTCAGGAACGTTGAACGGTGAAATCTCATTCATCCATACCGATGAAATATTCGCGTGTGGGCCACTCATGTTGAATGCACAGGAGATGAATCAGTGACGAACGATGTCAAGAAGGCTGGGAGAGTTGACCGTCACCACGTTTGCCGAAGATGGATGAATTCGTCACGTGGTCGATAGGCAGCGTTGACACGGTTGGCCTTGGCCCTCTTGCTCCTGCTCAACCTCCTTGGTCCTGGCACCTCGGGTTACGCTCACTGCTTGTGTTATACCCAACCTTTGGGTTTATTCCAGCAAGGTGAGCAGGGAGTTACTGTGTAATCAAGCCCAATCTAACGATGCCTACACACTTGAATCACCTTGCTCAGTAGGCGAGCGTTAATTGTCCTCTAGCCTCCAATGTCCTTCCAATTCAAACAAAGCCCCTCTCGGCCTTCGAACAGCATGCGTCGTGTTCGGAAACGTACTACTACAAAGTCTTCCGCACCAGCACCTGCCTTCCGCCCAGCTTCCCACCGCGTTCTCTTCGTACCAGAGCTCCTCGAGTTCATCTTCAGCTACCTCGACCGGGAAGATAATGTCAACAACGCCTGCGTGTGCAAACAATGGTCAACCATTGGGTTGGATATGCTTTGGAGAAACGTTGACAACATCTTTCAGCTGTTCAACGCGCTGTGTCCGATTGAGTGTCTTGAGGGTCATGTCTGGGTGCGTCCACCTCCCTACCTGTTAGCCTCCCCCGAATATCTGACGTCCCTCCAGAAGTTCCAGAGGACACCAGATGCCATCGACTGGTCCAAATTTGCCAAATATGCCCGCCGCGTGCGCTGCTTGCGGCTGAACGAGCACCCGCTCACGATCCGCAGCGTGCTCTCCATCCTCGAAGACGTCGCCCTCACACGCACCGCATCCGAGATCCTGCCCAACCTACACACTCTCGAATGGGTCACCTCCTCCCCGCGCTCTGCCGAGCGCGCTGTCCTCTTCATGCACCCGCGCGTACGCACCCTCATCATCAGCGTTCCCGACGTCATCTCCGGCGGTGGTCCCTCGCGGACGAGGAAGTTCTTCATGGACTTCGTTACGCGCATGCCCCGTCTCACGAAACTTGACCTGCGTGTCCCATTCTCGATCGAGAGCGTTGAAGACATCATCATTGACACGCTCCTCGCAGGCCTGCCGGAGCTACGCACCGTCATCTTCCCCGAGTTCTTCTTCACCTCCCGTATCGTCACCCACCTCGCGACGATGCAGCATATCGGTGTGATCCAGTTTGAACACGGCGATGAACAGGGGCGCGGAGACCCCGCCGATGTCGCGCACTTTGAGCCCATGCTTCTGCCGGGTGCATTCCCGCAGCTATACGACCTCTCGCTAACGGGACGACTCGAGCATCTCACGGCGTTCATGAACGCACCCACGGCGCCGATCAACCTGACGCAACTCTATCTCAACTCATACTGGGCGCAGACGCCCGCGGAAGTGCACACACTCTTTTCCGTCCTCGCGGACTCGTGCAGCTTGCTCAACGTGCTCGTGCTCGAGCTGCTGCATATCCCGCCGGGCCACTTCTATGTCCAAGGCCCGCTGGCTGTTCATCCTCCCGACCCTCCTCATACCATGACTGCCACAGGCCCAGGTCCAGCCGCACACGCCCGCCTTCGTGGGCACGCCGCGCTGGCTCCGCTCACATATGAGGATCTGGCGCCCGCTCTGTCTCTACCCAACCTCACGCACTTTGAGATTATGCATGGAGCCCCCGTCCACGTGACCTTTGAGCAACTCGAGAAGCTCGCACAGAGCTGGCCCTCGCTTGAGCTCCTCAAGTTAAACCCCGAACCGCTTCTTGCACTCGACGGCTACCCCGCGTTGGGCCTACGCGCACTGATCCCATTCGCTCGGCACTGCCCGCGACTGCACACCCTCGGACTATTCCTCGACGACGCCCCAACGCCCGTACGAGCCCCTTCGCTCCCTCGTACCAAGTCCAAATCTAAATCTACATCATCTAAATCATCTGCCTCATCTTCCTCCATATCTTCCCTCTCCTCCTCCTCTCCCGCCCCTTCCACCTCCACCCCAGCACCCCCCAGCGCCGCCCTCGCCTTCCCCCCATCCTTCGAAGACGCCCTCCCCACCATCCGCTCGCGCTCACGCCCGCTCCCCAGCGCCCCCTTCCCGAGCCCTATCCCCTCACAACACGAACTCGAGTCACTCAACCCCTTCCCCTCCCTGCGCACTCTGTACGTCGGCCTCTCGCGCGCGCGCTCGCCGCAGACCGTCGCTCTGGTCCTCTCCGCGCTCTGCCCGCCCGGGTGCCTGCTGCAGTGGGGCACGTCCTGGACGGACCCCGCCGAGTGCGTCGCGCCCGAGATGGTCGAGCGCATACGCGAGCGCTGTGCGCCGTGGGAGGAGGTCGCGCGCTTGTTGCCTGTGCTGGCGCGGCTGAGGCGCGAGGAGAGGGCGAGGGCGCGGAGGCTGAAGTATGAGAATGAGGAGCTGAGGACGGTTAATCGGGTGTTGAGAGAGGAGGCGAGGGCGATTCCAGGTGGGAAGAGGCAGGATTCGTGCGTTATCTGTTGAGTGTGCGGTTCACATTCGTTTCGTGCATTTATGTGTTTAGCTATTGATATTTGGATATATACGTACGGGATATAAGTCACTCATTTGCTTTGCTTTGTTTTTGTGCTATGTTTCTGCAATATGAATGAAAATACGATAATGCTGTAAAATTCACCCACTCTCCTTTGTCGAGCCCCTTCGAGCAGGACCTTTATCTTCTCCACCTCTATGTCGTGTATCTCAATCACCGCGCAGGTATTGGTCAGATTGTGCTGGCTTGCTGCTCGAAATGAGCAAACGAGCAGCTTTACGCAAGACGCGTTCAAGAAAGATCGTTTGGAAAGGCTGATGCGGCTTTGCCGGCCGCTAGTCACTAGTCAATCAGGTACCCGTGCAGCGAAGACACCCCCGGCGACACGGGAGAAACCGTCATGCAGACCACCATCATGAGGGTCCATGTTCATGCGCGCCCGGAAAGCCCCAATGCAAACACCGAGCGCATCAGTAAAACCGCAAATTTCTTGTCAGCCTTGTCACCTTGCCACAAGGCGACAAGGCGTCATGAAACATAAAACCCAACATTGAATCGTAAAAATAATCTGATACTTAGTATTCGGATATTCCCAAGCCTCAAGATGATGTTTAAGGTCCGGAATATGGTCTAGGAATACTCCTAGACAACCGAACAAAGTAAATTCATTTGCCTTGCAGGCACTTGTCCGTGTAAACTCCGCTCCTCCGACTCGGAAGCGACCTTGCTGCGCCAATAGACTTGCCTTGCCGATTTCGGCGTCATGGTCGGATTGTTGCCTTGTGCAGGGTTGCACAACCTTGTACAAGGCGCGACAAGCATTTTTCATCTTTACTGATGCGTTAGCTGCTGTGTACTACCAGGACAGCGATCATACTAGTATTATGAATATGAGGGTCACTTCCAACAGGCAGTGCGGTTATAACACAACGTTACACTGGCCGCTGACTGGTCAGGCCAATGACCGAGCGCGGGTGGAGCCCTAGTGATCGCTGAGCCTTAACCAGACTCCTATTGACCATGGGTCCTGGTTACTAGTATGCCCTTCACGTATCCCTTGCCGCACGCGTAGCTGGACACCCGATTGGCTGGCGACAAGCTCGACGCCATCAACCGATGGCCAGGAGGCTAATTGCCAGTGCGTCCGAGACCACCGCTCCGAGTACCGAAGTAGTGGTCCTGCGTAAAGCTGATCGCCCCTCCGTTCATGTTAGAAAGGTATAAAAACTTGTACCTCTCGCGCACTCTTGAGATTAAAAAACATCTCCGTCTCTACCAAGCGACAATACGCGATGTCTCACTCGATCCTCTCCACTCCCCACATTCAGGTTAGTCTTTCCTCAGTCTGCAGCTCAAGCTATTGTAAACGCTAGAGGAACAGAACGGAAGCTTTGTTTGCGCATATCCAGGATGTACCTCGGTATTTCGTCAAAAGAGGGACCTCCGAAGCCATGTCGAAGGAAAACAGTGCGTCGTTGTCTGCTACTCCTACGCCGAATTTCCTTGCACTATTAATGCTGGTACCGACCTTTGTGGAATATAGCTTCAACATCAAGCGCTTCAGATGCAATGCCTGTCATTACTGCTCAAGCGATTGCTCAGCTGTCCGTCGACACTGCAGGACTCAGCATCAATGGAGACCTGGCGCGCCATCCGCATGGACTGTTGTTCAGGTTCCTGGTGAGTATGCATGGCGTCCAGTCATTGTGACGCTAGCTCAATTCGCCGCCCAAATACAGAGTGGTGGTGGAAGGTGTATTGCATGAGAATTTGAGGAGATGCGTAGTTGAACAAAGAACGCTGGATGTAATAATAGTTAGTCATTTAGGATGATATTTCGTAGTATCTCACTCGCATCCGACAAGGAAAAGCTGCGTTTTATGCGGAAAAAAATACTTGACAAATTCTTCGTGGTAGCGATCACCGACAATCATAGCACTGTTGATGCCCTCGTTGATGTTATCCCGTCCTTTGAGCGTGAAGATTGCAATGTATTTTCCTAGGCTCAAGGAAGTACGGTAGATTCATCTGAAGTGCCCACATGTAAGCCGTTGGCCCATACTGCTACCATAATCATGGGAGGAGAAACAACGAGAGGTTACAGGGTGAACCCCTGTGCTTTGGACATCTATATCGGTACCATGCTTTCGTCATTGCCAACAGAAACTAGTTTGTCGGCGATAATAAAATCTTTCTACTAGTCCTGTTCACGGGTCCGAATCAACGATGAAGCATGCACAGGCTGTACTGACTCCATTGTGGAAGCGTCGCATGAAGCGACGCGGCGATCGTTTTATTTTTGGCAAATACGGCCATATGAATCAGAGCTGGGTAAATGACTTCAAGCCGCGTACCTGTCGATCCTTTTGATTTCTCCATGAAAGAATCCACGACCGATGGGTCTGGCAACTTAAGCTGAGAGTGAAGATTGAAATGTACCAGTAAACTCGAAGATCCCGAGTAAGTACGAAATGGCAGCATTGATGTTCTGTTGGGCCACATTGGTGAGTTCTCCTGTCCCCGGACCATATTCCCACAGACTGACCTCAACCTTGACTGTGGTGATAGCGTGGGCCTGTAGTGAATCGACAGATGAACGCAGGGTGCGGTACGATAGACAAGGCAAAAAACAGACCGCTGTGAAGTGTCTTAGCCCGAACTTCGGACACCCCGACGGACCCAAATTTGCTCTCAACAAAAGAAAGCGGCGAGGATCTGAGAGAGACCAACCTGGGTTAGGCGCTAATCAGGAATGAGTGAGCAGGATTCCAGAGTGCATAAAGTCTTTGATGCCTAATAGTGCTACACTAAAAACAGGACAAACCAACAACAAATCAACTTGAAAAAATGCTCGGAACATCCAACAGCACAGAATCTTCCAACACCCCGTCTCTTTACATCCGCCGCGGAATCACCTGCTTGTAAAAGTGCCCCATGATGCCCTCCGTATGCGTCATCGTGAGGTTAAAGACAGGATGCGTCGCGTTCTGAAATAAGATAAAACCGTGTAAGCACACAAAAAAAAACCAAGCACACGATCAGGAATGGGAAGAAACGCACAACACCGTTCACCGACCCGCCGAGCACCATCGCCGTCCCTTCCTCCTCGGCCCACGCGAGCGTGTCGGCGTACAGCTCGCGTCGGAGCACCTCCTCTGCCGTTTCTTTAAAAAATAAATTAAACACATCTCAGCATTCTGGACAAATATTTGACGCGGAAAGGGACGACGTACCAGCCTCACCCTGCCACACAGCCAACACCTCCTCGCGGCGCGCCGCGTCGGGCGCGACGTGATGCTGCGCGGACGAGAGGCCGGAGAGGCAGTAGTGTGTGTGGTATGCGTCTGCCGGTCTACATACCTCCAGTGTCAGCGGCCCACACGAGTGTTTTTAAAAAAGGGGCGGATTAAAAGGGACCCACTTTGGTGGTTTATCACGTAGCCCGCCAGCGGGATGCTGGCCCGCGCAGAGGAGGTAGGTCTGCAGCGCGGCGCGGTTCCACAACGAGTCTTTGGTGTTTTATATCATGTTCATCAGCTGCATTCCAGGAACGGCGCGAAAAAAAAGGGAGGCGTGCTCACCATCAACGTCCTTCCACCCATCTTCCTCGTCCCCCTCTTCATCCCCTCCTCCCCCAGAATGCAGGTGGAATGCGTGCACATGGGAAGACGCTGACGCTGGGGCGGCACCGCCGCCGACGCCAAGCGCCTCGAGCAGCGCAAAGCACCCGCCGACCCACCACGAATAGCACCCGTCGACGAGCTTGTTCGTGCGCCCCCTGAAGCCGCCGAGCTCGGCCTCGCCGCCCTGCAGCTGCGCGAGCCAGCGCGTGAGCGACTTGTAGTTTATCTGCGGGCGTCTCTCTGGTGCTGATGATGCAGATAATGGTGGAACTGGGGATGACGACGACGGCTCCTCTGGCGGCAAGAAGCGCCGCAACATCACCCACGACGCGAGCGCGCAGAACGTGTACCCGCCGTGCGCCTCGCCCAGCGCCGGCCGTGGCTCCTCCAGCAATACCGGCTCCCCGTCACCCGAAGTCGACGCAGCAAAGTACGGCTGCGACGCGGACGCGAACCCGCCCTCGTATGTCTGGCAGCTCGCGACGAACGCGGCCGTACCGCGGACAAGGGCGGGAGTGAGCAGGTCGAGCAGGTGCGCGACGACGAGCAGGCAGTACGTCCCGCGCACGTCGACCTCGGCGTGGTGCGAGACGGTGAAGGAGCCGTCGGGCTGCTTGAGCGACATGAAGAACGCGTACATCTTCTCCCTGTTGAGGCGCCATTGTAGATCAGATTAGCGACGTGGAGAGCAGATGCCTCCGGATAGAGGAAGGCCAGGGCGCAGCGTACCGGTCAATTTGGTCCCATCCGCCTCCGGGTCCTGGCCGACCGACGATCGCGAGCGCGCAGACGGCCGCATACGTCGGGAGAAGATGCGCTGCCTGTCCTGGGCCGCCGCCGAACCCGCCATCGGGGTGCTGCCACGCGAGAATAGTGTCGATCGCCCTAAGATCCCCACACACTCAGCGTCAGCATATCTCCGTTCAATAAGCCCAAGGCCGAAGGCCAAGGAAAGGAGGAAAGGAGGGGAACCGAGACACCAAAAAGTCCACGAACAGACCAAACCAAAACTCACCGCTGCTTATTCCCCGGATCCAGCCCCACCCTTGCCACGCTAAAACTCTGCAGCGTCCAAAACAGCAGCCACGGCTGGCTCGCGTCCTGCGACACATACCGCTCGGGGAAGCCCTGCGTGAGGTTGCGCACCAGGAACTGCAGGTGCGCGTTGCGCTGCAGCGCGGGCGCGCCGCCCGCCCCACCTACCCCCGCCGAGCCGCCTGGTCCCCCTCCACCGCCTCCTCCACCGCCACTTCCTCCTGCTCCTGCTCCAGCGCTGCCGTTCCCATTCAAGTTTCCCCTCCCCGCTCCGTGCCCATGTGCATGAGGCGCCGTATGCAACACCCCGCCCCCGACGGGCAGATACCGCTGCAACACGCTCTCCATCTCCGCCTGCGTGTCCGACGTCTCGGTCATGACGCCGTCCGTAGGCGTGGGCCGCGGGGGCAGGCTGAAGTCGAACGGGATCTGCATCTGCATCTGTCTCTGTGTCTGCGCTCGCGGGTTCATCGCGGTGGTCATGCAATATGTGGTGGTGACGCCGTGTAGTACCGTGGATGGGGTGATGTTCGTGGTTCGTACTTCGAAATGAGGGATGGGCCGAAAAGCGCTCCTATGTCAGGTAACAGCAGTACGCAGGTGCACGGGAGGTTACAGCGCAGATCGCAGTGGGTGGATGTGTTCTCGAGCTCGCTGACTATGACGATGACCTTTGGGTGAGCCTCCTACATGTACGCATCATCAGTATCACGCCCTACATCCAGGGCATAACATCGTCATAGAGAAGCACGCACAAGAGCTGATCAGCCCAACGCGGATCCAACAAAGTTTCAGGGTGTAGATCGCGCCGTCCTCTCGTCAACAGCAGTCCCTAAAGCTCGAGATGATAAGCGCCCAGCTGGGAGATGGTGGGAGATCTAAGACAAGAGGGGTCGAGCGCCTGTCCGTTTCATTGCTCCGTTCTTTGTCTCGTCTTCCGCACGGATGGAGTGCGGATGCGTCAACTGGTGCGCCCACGTGGGATCATCATCAGTTTAGCCGAACCGACACGCGTCTGACTGCATCCGCGACAGTCGCGCCCTCTTTCGCTCCTCTTATGACAGACTCAACAGCAAACAAATACATCGTCGAACCCAAAGCAAGCCTACTCATACACGGCCCCATAGTTCCTCAAGGCTTTTTCACTTCCACATCTAACGTAACCCGCTCTGTAAAACATTCTACAAAACACCCTCAACCATCCCCAACCCTTCCCTCTCCACAAGCTCCCTCAGCGGCTCACACAGCTCCTTCGAATACGGCGCATGCACACCCGGCTCGCTAATCACCCCATCCAGCACAAGCTGCACCGCAATTCCACACGGCACACCGACCAGCCTCGCCATCGCACTGTGCCCGCCCGGGTACCCGTACGCCTCGAGTGTCGACGTGAGCGTTTGCTATCACCCATGTCCTCATTAGTACTCTTCCCAAAGGTCTTTTTAAAAAAGGGAAGCAAGGAAAGAACACGCACCTCGCTCCCATCAGCCCACTGCACCCTAAACCGGTGCTGCAGCATCACCAGATCCCGCTCATTGTCCTCGTACCGCATAAGCCCCTCCAGCCGCGCGCACAGCGTGTCGAGCAGGTTGCCCCCGCGCACCTGCACCTTCTCCTCCGCCGAAAACAGCCCGATCCAGCGCAAGCCCGACACAATGCGGCTCGCCTCCGCCTCGTTCGGGAACGCACAGAGCGCTTTGACTCGCTCAATGAGCGTGCTGTTTCGATTCGACGCGTCAGCAAACCCCTCTTAAACCGTTTATCACTCTCACACACCTCTCCTTCGCATCGTTCGCCCCAACAGCCTTCTGCATAGCCTCCGCCCAGCTCATCCCCTCCTCCAACCACGTCTTCTTCTCCGCATCCAGCCACCCAAGCTTCACCAGCGCCCCAATAAACTCAGGGAACCCCTGATACCTCAACGTGCCCCGCACAACCGTCTGCGCCTCCGGAATCGCATAAAACTCCCTAAACGGCACCGAGTTGCGGTTCGGGTACGCGACGAACGCGAACGCGGGCGAGATATAATACGGCTTCGCGTGCTGCATCAGCTCCGAGCCCGACACGTCGAGCTGCTCCCCGCCCGAGAGGTAGGCCGCGGGGTTGAGCAGCGCGAGGAGCACGCCGCGCGAGGACCACGAGAACTTGTATCCGAGCGGGTTGCCCGCGCATTCCGGCGCGGGAAGGCCACCGCAGTACGAGAGGAACTCTAAGACCTACAAAACGGCGCACGTCATTAGATTTCCACCCCCTTGATAGGACGAAATGAGACCCTCACCTTGCCGCCCTTCTCATGCACCTCTCCAATCGTCTTGACCGCATACAAATGGTCGATGCCCGGATCCAGCCCGATCTCGTTCATGACCACGATCCCCGCGGCCTTGGCCTCCGCCTCGAGCTCGCGCATCGCGGGCGAGACGTACGAGGTCGTGACAACGTGCTTCTTCGCCTTGATCGCGGCCTTGATCACGTCCGCGTGGTACGTGTACGGAATCAGGGAGACGACGAGATCGTGCTGTGCGACTGCAGCCTCGAGTGCCGCCGGGTCGGATGCATCGAGCGCGATCGCGGTCGTGTTGGGCAGGTCCGCGGCGAGTGACTGAGCGGTTGCGAGTGTGCGGCAGGCTGTATGCGATAAGGCATGAATTCATACGATCGCAATGGAAGAGAACAGGGAAAGGACTCACCGATCGTAAGCTCGTTCGTTGGATCCCTCACCACATACTCCGCACACGGCCTCGCAACGTACCCCGACCCAAGCAACAACACCTTCTTGCCCTTCTTGCCCTCCTCCTGTGCCTTCGCCTTAAGCGCCTCCCGCCCAAACTGCGGGCGCTTGTCCACACCGTCCTCGAGCATCGATCTCGCAAACTCTGGGAGCACAAACGCCGCGCGATGCACATCCGCATTATAGTACCTCGTCCCTTTCACCGTCTGCACCGGCTCGCGCAGATTCCTTCCCTCCGCCTTGGAGCACACCAAAAACCCGATCTGGCCGCTCGGATACGTCGGGATTGTCGTGTACGCGTACTCGCTGACCTGGAACAGGCCCTTGGTCATCGCGCGCAGATTGTTGATCAGCGGGAGATGGATCCAGAGGCACTCGCACTGCGTGCTGATTTGTCCGCCGGGCGCGAGCGCGTCGTGCAGCAGCTGGAAGTAGGGTTTCTGGAAGAGCGACTCGGCGGGGCCGACGGGGTCGGAAGAGTCGGTGATGATCACGTCGTATGTGTTTTGGTTGTCGGCGAGGAACTTGAAGCCGTCGCCGATGTAGACGGTCACGCGCGGGTCGGCGAGGAGGGAGGACATGTGCGGGAGGTATTGTTTGCTGACGCGGATGACGGCCTATAAGGGGTGGTGGTGGGTTAGATCGGGTTGGTGGATAGTCGGATGGACGGAGACGCACCTCGTCGATATCGCAAAGAACGACGCTCTCGACGGTGTCGTGCTTGAGGACCTCGCGCACGACACCACCATCGCCACCGCCGATAACAAGGACCTGCTTCGGGTTCGGGTGGGACGCCATGGGCAGGTGGGTGATCATCTCCTGGTACCTGTCATATCATCGTGGCGCGCCTGAGCACGGGCGTATGCCAACGAGACGCGAAGTGGAAACGCACGAGAACTCATCGCGCTCGGTGCACTGGATGACACCATCGAGCACGAGGACGTTGCCGTACGTCTGTGACTCGAACACGAGGACGTCCTGGTAGAGACTTTTTTCGACATGGAGGATTTTGTTGACCTTGAGGGTCATGGCCTGGCCTGGCCATTGCGACGAGATCTCGCGGAACCAGCCGTCTGTGAATGAGATCATCGTCAGTAACGTTGTAGACGATGAGAGGATATATGCGCTGACCTACGATGGAGGGGTGGCTGAGGGGTGCCATGGTCGTTCAATCGATGGAGAGCAGAAAGGAGCTCGTCAATTTTTATCAGCTCGCTCAAAGCCGCAAAGCGTCCGCCGTGACTTGGATCGCCGGTCGCACGCCGATCGTCCCGCTGAACCAAATTCTGCATCTTATCTTATCTTTTCTCATCACGCCTATCTCACGTGCCTTATTTCCCACGAAATCCTCAGGGCCGAACGCGCCGATCCGCTTCCTTTGTCCCTTCACCTCTTCACACTCCTTCCTTTTTGGACCCTTCACCCCTTCACATCTTCACCCGACGACCGACGAGCTGGGTTGGTGTCGACGTCGTCACAGGTCCTCTCAACGCGGCAAAAATCCGTACAGCATCGGCCCATAGAGCAACAAACGTTCATCCTATTCTGGGTGATAAATCTTCTATCGATGACGCCCGGTGGCCGCGAGGACAAGGATGTGGCACAGGTTTGACAGGTTCTCTGGGGAAGCACTCGTCTTTGGTCGTCTCTCCTGCCGTCTCCTCTAAAATCCCCTGCAGCGCTCTTCACTTCCTTGCCTTTCCTCAGCAGACATTCGACGTCTGCGCAAGATGACCATGTCTCTTTTTATTCCCTCGACGAGGAACGCTAGTGGTTCAATCCAAGTGAGTCCTCACGGCTTACTCTAATTGGCCTGTCCGCTCATGTGGTACCTCCTCTCCACCTCACACGTCCAACCGTCCCTGACCAGCGCCTACTATATCAGCATCCCAATCCAGCCACCCACAACCACCACCGCCACCTTCACGCGCTCGAATTCGTTCCGCCGTCCCGAAGCACCTTGCTTCCTACGTCAGATTCTCTGATCCACCGACGTCGATACAAGGACAACGAGGCGGAACAATGGCGAGCCAGTAGTGCTTCCGGGCTGCCTTGCATCTCGGTATGGAAATCGCGCCCCTTTGAGCCGTTGTAATAAATTGAGGGAGAGTATGGGTGTCTGTGGACTGCTCGTACAGCATACCATCCCTCCCGCAGTTTTTTTCTCTTTACCACTCTCCACTTTCATAGACATTCTTATATTCTCTCCGCATCAACGCTCCGGTTATGCAGCCCCAGACGTTCTTCAGTGATAACCGCAGCTCCAGCGAGCCCACAACGGTCTACGATGCACAACGCACCGAGTACACCAGCATGGAAGATCTCGGCAGTAAGTCGCTCGTCGCATACAGACTTAAAAAATCCATATATGACTTCACACACGCGTGTAACAAAGTTGCAGATCTATCATGCTACTGTCAACCGGCATTTATGGAACTCTGCCGAGACGAGTGCGATAACACTCGCAGTATGTACCTTCGCCGCCGCCACATGTCTGCCACCCACGATTAACTCTCTTGTTTCGTACAGGACTTTCCCAGCGCCTCGCGACCGCCCTTTTTACTCACAGCGGAACCCAATCCCCACACTACGGTCTGTGTTCCTATGTAGCCTACCGCGCTTCAAGCCATCTAACCGTGCAATGTAGATTCGCTTCCCGATAAGATACATGCAGAAGGATGGTCGGACTACGAGCACATCAGAAACAGAGGCAAGTCTGTTAACCGTGCGCATATCCCAACTATGCCTCCTCATAAAAAGGCTGACTGGAACACGTTCATTATCGGTGCGTCGCTGGGTCCCATCCACTGCCACGCCCTGAATCGCTGATTTTCATCGTATACAGCTGGCGCTCTTACCCCTCCAGATACAACTACCACAACTTCCAACCCTTGTACGCCAGCAGATTCGTCGGAGCTGCTTTCATCTCCCGTGTTGGCAGCTTCGGACCCGCCCCTTCCCGCACCGATGTCACCTTTATCTCTCCCCGATTGTACCACCAGCCCCTTCTCCTCCGTCAGCGCGTCTACGCCATTCACACCAGCGACGTCCCCCGAACACGACCCCACGAGCCCTTCAAGCTGCCACCCATTGCCGACACAAGACTCCGTCCTCGTCACCTTCAGCCCCCCAGTCCATCCCTCAGTCCAACTCATAGAGCTCCCAGCCGCACCCTCATCTCCCTCGCTCATCCCTTGCCGACTCCCACGTCGCTGTGCACCTATACCCTCGCTCACACCCCTGACCGACACCGACACCATCCCCAAACCTAAACGCCCACGCAACCCCTTCTTCCTCTTCAAAAGCGCATTGTGTGCCCTGGGTACGCACCCAAAGAAAGGCAACACGCCGGATAACGTCGCCCGCATCTGGTACGCCATGTCGCCCGATCAGCGCGAGCCGTGGGACGCGCTCGGCGAGATCGAGCGGCGGAGGTGGGAGGATGTGCGTGACGCTGCTGGCACGGCGGGGAGGCGTCGGAGGCAGCGGGGCCGGGTTCCGAAGGAGACCAAGGGCGTCGGGAAGCGCAAGAGTGCGGGCGGAGAGGGCTCTAGGAAACGACGCAGCGCGGATACGGGCCCAAGTGCAGCTTCGAGTGCGAATTTGATCGCGACGGTAGCGGCCTCTTCAAGCAGCCGCCATCCACGACAAATTCCGGGGGTAACCGGTAGTGACATCCACTTCGTCAACGACTTGGACTCTACGGCGCCCGCGCTGCCGCTTCCTCTTCCTCCTTCGAACTACGGCTCCCGGCCTCTCCACTTTCAGCACTACGTACTCGACCGCCGTTCTCATGAAGAGCTGCTCTCGACAGGCTCGGTATTCTCTGCCCTCCCAAAGCCGACGCAGGTTCAGTCGTTGGGCTCCTACGTGGCGCCGTTTAATCCGTACGCCACCAACACTATGCCTTTTTACTATCCCGACCCCACGTTCTACGATGCTCATCTGGATTTACGCGGCGACAATTGGAGCTAGCCCAGCACGTCGGCCTGAGGCGCGCTTTTACTTTCTCATTCTATACTTATGCTTATACTATCATGATTTTAACTTTTCATACATATCTGTTGTAGTATCAACCCGTCCGACACTACCACACCGCTACTGTCCTTTGTTTCTCACCCTACCTTATAATCCTGGTTGATAAAATTTCAATTTCACGCGACACTCACGGAGCGGACGTTGTTAAACCCTGCTTTTGTTGTACTTACTACAGCATGTTTTCAATCCCTGTCGTCACCTAAGCTCATCCCCCCCAGCGGCGGAACGGCAGCAGAACACCACCTCCCGCCTCGAGGCTCAGCACAATCCGGTCCGAAACGCACCTCGAACAAAGGAGAAAACCCTTCACATCCGCGTGCGTCCGTGACAGGTACATTGACACCCCACAAACCCTTTCGGTGGAAATGGTTAGACTTCACACCACGGTAAAAGGACAACTGCGTCCGCTCGCGTGACACGGCTAATTGGTGTAAAATTAATATGGACGCGCCCTTTAAAAGGACGCGCAGGAGGCCCTCGTATTTGTGTATCCTGCGTCTCTCTTTCTTCCTCCCGCCCACCTCTGTCCCCAGCACCTTTACCACGTCGCGCTCTCCAGTCTCTTCAATCAGCCCAGGATGACTGCGAACAGGTATCCGAACGACATCGCGTTCTTCTCCGCGAACGTGTGGGATGGTGCACACTTGACGCGCCTCAACGACTCCGGGTCCTCTGGTATGTCTTCCACCGCCATCCTGCGCATGCCACCCGGGTTTAACGTCTTCATCGTAGACTTCAAGTCCTTCCAGGTACCTGACCTTCTCCTCTTTGCCCCCGTTGGTGATACAAGCCTTCTAGACGCGCCGGAAGGTAAGCCCCTGACTGTCGCGTACATGTATATGCCACCGTGTTTTGACGCGTAATGCTTAGACAGCAACGTCCATCCCAGTCGCGCTGCCCGCTGGAGAGGTTGTAGAGCCTGTAAATGTGCCATTTCCGTCTCTGTGTACTTATTCCAATATTCTGACGTGGCTTCCATAGGCGCCTCCTTGCGCACACTGTCACCCATGCCACTCTCTCGTCCACTTTCGAGTTCCAGCTCGCCAAAGGGCAAGGATGAAGGCCAGTCGATCGACAGAGCCCAGTTCGTGAAGAATTGTCCTTATCGTCCGTCCGTCATCCGGTCTTCCTGAGATATTAACACCTTTTCCGATTAACTATTGTACGATACATATTATATAGTAGCAATATATCAACACCTAATCAAGCAACTTAATGTAACTTTCACTTCGTGCGCTACTCTCTCCACCGGAGAAATATCTCCTCCACTCTTCTCGCAAGGAAGCGCACAGTCCACTTCTTGATCTTTCCTCGCGCCTCCTCCGCACGAAGCTTCCTGACTGCCACCATTATCGCATTCCCAAGCCCGTCCGAGTGTGCCGAAAACATATCCCGACCATCGGGCTGTACCACAGCAAGGCTGGGAAACGCGCGCGCCAAAACAACGCTGACGCGCGGAAGATCCCCGTAGTGCAGATAGTAGATGCGCAGAGTCTTGAGGTTTCGGTTCCGCACGGACAGCTCTGCGGCAGTGTCCCCGAAGTCGAACGGCTCGTTCGTGACCCGAATCGCGAGCTCGGTGAGCTGGGGACAGGCTTCAGTAAATGCGAGCACGTCATGAAGGCAGAGTCCCGGTTCTGTATCCATGTAAGGCGCACAGAACTCCTCGAGGTTTGGCCATGCCTGAGCTATCTCGAACAAGTCGTCGGAAGTGAGAGATAGCGTAGGTTCGGCGGTGCCAAAGCGGAAGGAGCGCATGGAGTGGAGATGAAGAGCAGGTCGGATGTGGCACAGATGTAAATGAGCAGATACAGTGCTGAACCAGAATGGGTCAAACTTGTGGCCAAGTACGAGTTTTTGTAGTTGCGAGCCACCAGGGTGCTCCACCAGCACATCAAAAAATTGCGCAACCTCCTCACGCTTCGGTCCCAGTGATGCATCAAGCTCAAGGGAGGAAGGCATGGTGGTAAGTGCTGGTATCAAATCAGTGGCATCAGAGAGTCGCAGAAGGCGCAGCGAGAGGTTGGAAAGGGCATGGGGCTCGCGAGTTCCAGGACCTTGCTCCGCAATAACTTTTCCTTCCATCCTACTTCTAATGCCCATCCAATCAGTCAAATTGAGCTCTTGAAGCTTCGGATGCTTCAAAGCGTGTGCAAATGCTACGTCCTCGAGGTCCGGGCAACGAAGTGACATGAGACTGGGTAGCCCAAAGATACAAGCGGTCATGGCCTTTGTGACCGACGCGTTTCTGTCCGGAAAATCAAGAAAACCGACGACAAGGTTTCGTAGGCCAGGGCATGCAGCTGGAAGCGCTAGCAGAAGCGCATCGCAATCTCTACGGTAAGCTTCCATGCGCAGCTCGACAGTAGTGAGCCAGGGAAGTAAGAG
The DNA here is from genome assembly GCF_000271625.1 of Coniophora puteana RWD-64-598 SS2. Classification (NCBI taxonomy): domain Eukaryota; kingdom Fungi; phylum Basidiomycota; class Agaricomycetes; order Boletales; family Coniophoraceae; genus Coniophora; species Coniophora puteana. The sequence goes on from NW_006913063.1 coordinate 1,991,346, forward strand.
ATCACGATGAACAGAATACGGAGTCTGCGGCAGTCCATCCATAACCATCGAGTATGTATCAAAGACCACTAGATGACGCAACCTTGGGAATACGCTTGCAGCATCTACCGGTGGGCACACCAGTATTCCGGCCGCGTGTCTTGCTGTGTCTATGGAAGTACCCACAGTGAGCTTGCGAACACGTCGGGAGTACTCATAAACGTAGCCCAGCTCGTCCGGCGAGGGCGAGCCCACGTCAATCTGGCAGAAAGCTTCGATTTAACTGGGCATGAAGACACAGGGAGAAGCGAGACTCACGATGGCGCCGAGTCCATCTGTGAAGAGTTGCTCAGGTGGTAGCAGCTCTAATAAGCATCGAGCCTGATCTATATCTGACCAGAGGGCGTCCAATGCCGGTCCCTTGAACGCGCGGCAAACTTTTGCGACGCTTGCCAGCGCATCTCGGTTTCTTGCCTTGTTTTCCAGCTGCTGTCGGTGTTCATCTGTTGAGTCGATGGTGTTAAGCTCGCCGCATATCATGCGAAGTATCTCTGGTAAAGCAAGGGCGTGATGCATGGCGAAACGCTCGAACGGAGCAATGGATGTAACAGGATCGAGTGACTGGCTTTGCTGTGGCCCGTTCGGTAGGTTCCAGTCGGAGCGGGAAATGTTGAACGTCAGCGGATGGATAGGCCTGACGTGCGGGATTCCGCGAGTTCTATTCGTTGTTATACGTCAAGGACACTCGAAAAGCTGTCAAGGAGCCGAGCGGTCAAATTGAACAAAACAAAAGAATACCGGCACTTGACGCGAAAAAAAAAAATAGGTAAACGCACAAAGAACAAATGGTCAATGGGAAAGCGAGCTGGGCATACACAACGTCAAAAACATAAGCAAAAGTCCACTGTGTAAGGACTAAGAAATAACTCTGACGAACATACGACGTACATAAAGGCGCAGAAAAGGCATCTTGAGCTCCTTCAGAACTGTCTCTGTTCCGATCATGCAGAATAATCAGCTTCGTCCTCGCCGAAGGGAAAAGATGAGACACTGAGTCAATCGACAAAGCGCGATTCGTGAAGCGTTGGCTTGGTCGTCCATCTGCCATCTGGTCTTCCTAAGGTATCGATGCCATTTCCGATTAACTATTGTACGATACAGATTCTATAGTAGTATATATCAACATCTAATCAAGCAGCTTATTATAACATCCCCTCTGTGCGCTACTTTCTCCACCGAAGAAATATCTCTTCCACTCTTCTCGCAAGGAAACGCACAGTCCACTTCTTAATCTTTCCTCGCGCCTCTTCCGCACGAAGCTTCCTGACGGCCACCATGATTGCATCCCCAAGCCTATCCGAGTCAAACATCGCAAAGTTATCCTGGTCATCGGGCTGTACCATGGCAAGGTTGGGGAACGCGCGCGCCAGCACAACACTGACGCGCGGAAGATCGCCATGATGTAAATCGTAGATGCGCAGAGTCTTAACGTTCCGATTGCGCACGGACAGCTCTGCGGCGGTGTCTCCGAAGTCGATGGGCTCGTTCGTGATCGAAATCTCGAGCTCGGTGAGCTTGGGACAGGCTTCAGCAAATGCGAGCACGTCATGGAGGCAGAGTCCCGGTTCCGTATCCATATAAGGCGCACAGAACTCCTCGAGATTTGGCCACGCCTGAGCTATCTCGAGTAGATCGTCGGATGTGAGAGATAATATAGGTTCGGCGGTGCAAAAGCGGAAGGAGCGCATGGATTGGAGAAGAAAAGCTGGTCGGAGGTGACGTAGCTGCAGAGGGCTTGAATCGGCGACAGGCCAGACTTGGTGAAAGGGATGCTGCTCATAGTTCAGCACGAGTTTCTGTAATCGCGAGCTGCCGGGGTGTTTTCCCAGTGCATCAAAAAGGCCTCGAACTTCTTCAACCATGGGCTCGCACGAAGAATCAAGTTCAAGTGAGATGGGGAGGGTGTCGAGTATGGGTATCAACTCTATGGCACAGTAGGGTCGGGGAAGGCACAGCAAGAGCTTAGAAAGCGTTGGCGGATGACGTGTTTGATTACCTGGACCTTGTACCGGAGCATCATCTTCCGTCCTCCTGTTAATACCTTTCCAGTTGGTCAGCGTGAGTTCTTGAAGCTTGGAGCGCTGAAACACGTATTCAAGTGCTTCATCCTCTAGGTCGGGGCAGCAGAGAGACAAAATATTAGGTAGTCCGCGGATACAACTGGTTAAGGCTTTCGTAGCTGGCCCTCTACTTTGTAACTGGGAAAAAAGCCCGATCATGAAATCCGGATAATCAACGACAAGATTTTGTAGGCTAGGACACGCCTCCGGAAGCGCTAGCAGAAGCGTATCGCAATCGTGTTGGTCAGCTTGGGCAAGGATCTTGGCAGTGGTGAGCCATGGAAGCAGGAAATCGCGGCGAGTGGAATGGGGGTGGTATAGCTGTTCACCCGATGATGTACGCAAGAATGTATCTTGGACCACCAGATGTCGCAACTTTGGAAACACGCTTCCGGCGTCGACCGGCGGGTGCAGCAATGTACCGGCCACGTGTCTTCCAGAACCTTCACCGGATCCAACTGTGAGCGTCCGAGTACGTCGAGTGAACTCGTGAACCTTGCGTAGCTCGTTCGGCGAGGGTGTGTGTACGTCAATCTAGGGGCACAGAAACGTCCATGTTGAGCATGCTTGAAGGCACAGGAAGAGAGGTGACCCACGATGGCACCGGAGTCATCTCTGACCAGTCGCTTAGATGGGAGCAATTTCAGGAAGTGCTGGACCTCCACATCCGACCAGAGTATATCCAGCGCAGGGTCCTTGAAGGTGCGGCAAACTCTTGCGACATTTGCTATCGCACGTTGGTTCCTCGCCTTGCTTTCCAGCTGTTGTTTGGGGTTGTCTGTTGAGTCAATTGAGTTGAGCTCGTCGCATATCATGCGAAGTATTTCCGGTAAGTCAAGGGCGCGATGCATGGTAACGCGCAGTGGTACGTTAGGACGTAGCGATGAATGTAACAGGTCGAGGAGCTGGCTAAGTTGCCGTGACCGCTCGGCAAAATTCAGTCGGAGCGGGAAATGGGCGGGTGTCAAGCGGTGGGTGCTGTGTGGGGCAGGTCGTTTCCGCCCGCTCTTATACGTCGAGGGTGCTCAAAGAGCTGTCAATAAATCAAGGAATCCAAAGAAATAGAACAATGGAAAACCGGCAGTCAATGCAAAAGCAAGACAACGCACAAAGAATAAGGGGACAATGGCAACCGATGTCGAAAACTTAAGCGAAAAGGCCAAAATACAACGACCTCTAGTCGATCCTTGTTTTCTTCGCTTGACAATACATACCAGATAATACCATGCTAGAACGTCCTCACCACAAACATACCTACAGCTTACAGCGCATGCAAGGCCCTAACACTCGTCCACACATGCCCCTCCCAAAGCCCATTCATATTCCCTTCCTCGCCCTCCATTTCCCTACCCGAGACAATATCCCACCGCGTGCTCACACCACCAGTATCCGAGCGTTGCTGGAGATAATCCCTCACAAACGCGTCCTTCACGTCCTCCGGGATCTTCTCTGCGTGCTGAATGGACACGTCCGCCTTCTCATAAAGCACCGCAAACTCATTCAGAGTAGCCCTGTCGCCTTCAATGCGAAAGACGGTGTTGAGGAGCTTAGACGGAGGCAGCGTTGTGATTATATGCGCCAGATAGCCTATGATAGGTGAGTGTCAGATGGCAAAGAACGGCTTGATAGGAAAGGACTGCACCACCGACGTCGGACATGGTCGTAACAGACATCGGGGTATCGCCTTTTGCGACGAGCAGGAACTTGCCCTTCTCCGCGACGCAGCCTATGATCGGTATCCACTCCGCAAAGAGACCTGACTGCAAGACGATCCACATGTAAGCACGAAAAAAGAATTCTGACGAGCATACGACGCACATAGAGGCGCAGAGAAGGCATCCCGAGCTCCTTCAGCATCTCTGTTCCGATCAGACAGAATAGTCAGCTTTATCTGATCCAAATCTCGCACACAGCTCATCTCCAGATACTCACTCGTATACCGATCCTTATGCAGCAAAATCGCCTCCTCCCCACCCTCCGTCGGCATTCCGTACTCGGACGGGACAAACAACCTCACACATCCCGCCTGCAGCGCCGCCTTCGCGAGCGGCTCCTGCGCCGGCAGGTCTTCAAATGGAAGCGCCGAGATGAGCACCTCGACGTTGTGCTCCTGCAGAACACGCGCGACACCGACAATGTCGGTGTACTCGACACGTTCGACTTTCGCACGGGGGCCCGACGGAGCAGAGGAGGATGAAGGACGAGTAAGGACGAGGACGTTGACGTTCTTCGCTATAAGACTCTGATCGTTGATGTCAGAGCAAATCCCAAAGGAAAAGAACAGATAGAGGCTTGACCGCTTACTTCAACTATGTGTTTCCCAACGCTACCTCCAGCACCAACTACTGCGAAGGAACTGAACGTGGTTTCAGCCATGGCAAGTCGTTAGTCTGAGATAAGGGTAACGAAGCCTGACAACACTCCCTATATTCCGACCTAGGTTTTACATCTCCCATGACTTGGGATCAGAACAGTTAGTAAGCTGCGCAGTTGCTCACAAACCTCTTAAGGGTTCATGTTAAGTTATGGGTCCGAACGAGAGTAACCAGCCACTTGACCGCTTGGCATGAATACGCTTCAAGAAAACTCTAAATAAATAATGCATATTGTGTCGCAGTATAAGTACAATCAGTGTTCTGATCCAAGTCAATGCGGAGGTATAGCGCGATTGAGAACGTCTAGCAAGAAAATCTTTGAGCTCCCTCCCCTTACTTCGTGTGGTCCGCCCAGCTATTCATGCGAGTGTGAGCGCCATGCAGTGAAAACGAAAACGTGAAAGAGGCGGGCTTACATATCCAAGAACAGCTTCCAAAGTACCGTGAACATCAAGCTCTGCAGCCCGTTCGTGAGGATGCGCGTCTTGAGCCCACGTCCAAAGAGGCCCTTAAGGCCGTCCGTGGCGATAATCGCACGCGCAGCGTCAGAGTAGCTTATCTCAGTCTCGTTCACTTGTCGGTACGTCTTGAGCACGCGAAGCGAATTCGAGATCGTGTCAGAGACAATGGCAGCGCAAAAGCCGATGAAGGCGGAGCGTAAGAGCTTCGTGATGATGACTTGACCAGGTGGAAGGGCAGCGTCGAGCCAGTTGAAGGTTGCGAACCACTGCGAGAAATGATGCTTCGTTAGAAAAGGAATGGTGGCGAGTGAAATGCGGTACACACAGGATAGTTCCCAACAAAGTTAGCAGCAGCGGTCGCAAGCGCACCATACCACAAGCTGCCTACTCCCGATCGCTTCACCCTCTCCTTGAGAAGCTTCATTCCGACCTTGCCCTGAGTCTGCATTGTTGTCTTCACTGTATCAATGGGCGTGAGGACCATGCGGAAGCACGCAGAGGCGACGCTCGCGAAGATAGTTTGCACAGGGACAGGCAGCTTCTTCATGTACGAATTGGAACGGAGAAGGGAGAGAATGCCGACGTTGAAAGCAGTGTCACCAAATCGCGCGACGGGGCCTTGGATAAGGGCGGCTAAGATGCCCTGGTAGTAGCGTGGATAGCCGCCATCGGCGTAGAGGGTCTTAATGGCTTGCGTAGTTGAGGTTCCATACCGGTATTGGTAGTTCATAACTGTGCGGAGGGGCTACATGTTCTGATGAGCGGACGGACGTTGGCACATGAACACCCTCAGCTCACCATCAAGAGCAGGACCTGCAAGACCATAGCTAGTAGTTCGCGTCAATATGTGGATTTGGACGATAGCGTGTTAGTGGGTACCTGCAGCACCGGTCACTCCCCCTCCCAACGCGTCCTTGAAGGCCTTTCCAAAGTCAAACTAAAAATAGGTGAGAACTTCAAAGACATGAGTAAGAAAGACATGTGCAGCTTGCCTTGGTATCCTTCGCATCTACGAAACCCTTGATGAATAAAGCCAAGAAGAAAACGACAACGGCCGCTAGCAATGCCCTCCACGCTATCTGTCCCTTCGTCCACCCCTTTCGCTCCGGCTTGACCGACTCGGTGGTATCGATGGCATCGCTGACCTCCAACTCGCTGTCGTCTCCTGGGATAGCGGTCGTCTCGGGACCATCCTCAACCTCACGTGGGTCCCGAGTAGGAAGCCCGTCCGCCTTGAGGCTGTAGTTCGACGAAGGCGAGCCGGAGAGGAGCGGCTGGGCCTCAGCGTTGTCAGGGCCATCGTCCCTTCGACTGCGTGCGTCTATGGGAGTGGACATGGGGGAAGAGTGGAGAGCAAGGACTCCGATAGGGACAGGAATGCGAGGCTGGGCGATTGGTCATCGTGGAAGGTGTCAAGAATAGCGGGTTACGTGATCCAGGCGCGTGTGACGCGAAGTACTAGGGGCATATCGCGCTAGCGAAATCAGCGGGAACCACGGCCGCATGGAGGTGAGAATGCTCAGATAAGTACACCATGGGACTACATAGAGTTTAGGCTTTGCCAGACAATCGACCGTCTAACTCAAAAGACAAGTAGGCGCAGCGAATGTATAGCATTGTTTCGAAATGGAAATACAGCAGCGTCAAGCGTTTTACTGTGCACATCAAGGAGGCCGAATAATAATAGTGAATAAGTGATATGACAGCTCTCGTCTCCATACAATCAGTTACAGGAATATGCCAGCACTCTCTGGGTGTCATCCTTTAAAGTTAACCTGCAATGGTTGTTTACTCGTAGACAGTGACGGCGTTGAACTCGAAGTAAGCGTCAGCAAAGTCAGACGGGTTGCTGTTGACGTAGTCTGAAGGGAGAATCGCGTCAGTTGCCCGCTCTAACTCAAACGGCATGATGATTGCTTACCAACACACGTCGACGGGCATCCCGACGCAGCGTACACGGTGTCCGATCCCGCCCAAGAACCGCACAGATCGATGTTGACAATGATGTTGTGTGCGGTGAACGACGAGAAGTCGCAGTCCGTGTTCGGGAACGCAGCAGCGGGAGTACCCCAGGTGCTCGTGTCGATGGACGACGCGGGGGACGAGACACCAGAGGGCACGCCTGACGCACCCCGCTCCCAGAACCAGACATTGATCACAGTGTCGGTGCGCTCCATGGCATACCAGCCACCGCCGACACCGTTGAACCCAGCGAAGATCGAGTTGTCGTCGTAGGCGTACTGGATGCCACACCCGGCGTTGCCATTGTCGTTGGAGTTGCAGTCGGTACCGACGATAGTGCCCTGCTCAGTCGTGCCAGAAGCAGGGATGGCGCAGTCTGAGGATAATGCGTCAAAGGTCAATTTCATACTACAGATAGCACCATATAAACTCACTAGGGCCAGCGTGGATAGTCGACTGGTTGGGCACGACACTGTTCACACCCTCGAGGATGTCGATCTCGCCACCATCGGGCCAGGTGCTCTCGTTGGTCTCCCAGACGGCAGGCCAGGTAGCACATCCCTGCGGCATGTGCGCGATATCGAAGCTAAGAAGCAGTACCACATCAGATCCAAGTTCGCGAAAGACAAGCCTGGGTATACTCACACAGCGACGTGGGTCGTGTACGTGTTAGCCGACTTGATGCGGACCGAGTTCCGCCCAGCATCAGTCGCCGCGAGTGTGGTGGTGGAGTCGACAGCCATGACGAATGAGCTGCCCGTCACGTACGACAGGTTGGCGCTCTGTGCCGTGGCCTGGTCGACGTATACGACGCGCCCGCTGGTCGGGTCGGCGATGTTCTCCCACGTGAATGCGGTGAAGAAGTCGTTGCCGGAGATGGTCTCCGATTGCGAGTAGGTGCCAGCCAGCGCCGAGCCAGCCATCGAGGCGGCGGTAAGACCAGAGACAAGGACGGATTTCATGGCGAAGAGATGATGAGTGAGAGGGCGAGTGCGAATGTGAGCGCGGTTGGCCGATAAGAATACAGTGGACGAGAGGACCTGAGAGGTTAAGCCGCAGTAGCCCGCTATTTAACTGCCCCAAGAGACCTCCCAGAAACGCCAGAGCTGAGACCTCACACGCGAGGTACGGCCCATCGTGACGCGTTCAGGCTGTCAATGAGAGTCGACAACTGAGGAATAAGGATGCGACAGCACATAGACCCAGTTATTTTTGTCGGCGTTGCGCGCGGCGTGCTGCAAAGTACAGTCGTCCTCTGGAGCCCAACCGGCATGCGGGACACCGGATCAGCGAGAAAGGCACTCGTACGTGGCATGCCCCTGAATTATGAGCAAAGTCTGCTCCTTCAAAATAGCTGTGGAGAGGGACGTAGAGATACCGAGGCATGTAGCCCTTGACGATCACTGGTAGTGAGAGACAAAGAGGCTAAAAATAGGTGCATGAACACCATGAATATCAAGCGCAGCTTGCGACCATAAGGACCGTCGTCAGCTGTCATACAGCTCACCATGATCAGCTGGAATGGTTAACTTCGCGTGTCAAAACGCTGAGAAGGTAAAAGTGAAGATGTGGCCTGGTGAAGTATGCACGAGCCGAATCTGGCTGGCGCCGAGAAAATACCGCGTCCTCAAGGCAGCGCTTGGAGTCGGTGTATGTCATGGTCTGGTAGCATATTTTTAGAGCAGCTCGCTGGTGCCAGGTTTCAGGTTCGCCAGCAAGGCGACGGGGGCAGAAGGTACCTGTCGGAACCTGGCCATGGGACGAAGGGAGCCGTGAAAATCTCGTCCGCAGTCAAAGTCTCATGGTTTGCCACGAGCATACAACGAGACACGATGCATCGCAGGTCTTGGGCTCCTTAGCTATCATAGAGCACTGAGCCAAAGTCTAGGCGATGAGGTATGGTGAGAGCTTGCTTTGAAAGTGTCGTCATGGAAAGCGTTGTCCGTTCACCGTCGCTGTATGCTATGGCAGTGAGGGTGCTAGCATGTACAAGGAACCATCATAGCCGGTGGTAGATGGTGAGTGTTTGAACGTGAGTGGATTTCCCTTGATATCGCCGCAGGAAACAACAAAGATGGGCCTGAGGGTGGGATTCGGACAAGCACACGAAACAAGTTATCGCGACGAGACGCGCGTCGCTAAGCGTGTGAACTTAGTCTGAACGGGCCTTTTGTGAGGCTCAGTTAACGCTGGCGGAGCACTTTCAAAGAGGGCTCGCTAATGTTTATCTTGGCACAGAAGGTGTTCATCAACCTTCGATAAGTTTCACCCTTCTGCTGGTAGCTATTTTCTACCGCATCATGATGCTCGTTCCAGTGAACTTGAAACTTGAACATACTGAACCTATTCATCACCCATTCACAGAATTCCCAGAAGCGCGGCAGGCATGAAACCATTAGAGAAGACGCGAAAAATATGGATATGACATTCGAAGCCGAACGTTATTGAAGGCGGAGAAGTGCTTAAGGTAGTGTGAGGTCAGGATGAAGTACCGCTGTGGCGGGTCTTTTCAGCTCATGTTTCGTCGCAAACTTCCATTGAATTCTAGGTGAAACCTGACGAATCATCATGATATGAACGAGCACGTGGAGAATCCCATACTCGAGAATCGTACCGGACGTCCGCGTGAGTGCTCAGAAACCGGCCGCGTTCTTCGCGTCCTCGGTCCATTTCCTCCACTTGAGTTTGAGCCTAAGGTCCACGCGTTCTTCTGGAATTCCAGCGTAGCTTTCTGCCAAGTCTACCGCCGCCAGCCCGCAAAAGTAAGCGCGCCAGTACTCTTCGACTTCTAGCGATGCCTCAGTCACCAGGCCGAGGGACTCCGCGAGCAAGTGTCGCACTCCAACCACGTCCTTGGAGTACGCGCCGCCCGTGTTCTCGTCGAATGCAACCATAGCCGCTGCAAGTTCTGCAGCACTTTGATAAACGTGGCTGGCTCGGAACATCGTAAAATAGTAGTCATCTTCAGTGGACCCGTAGATGTCGTCGCCCTCGCGCAGACGGCTCCGAATTCGTTTGAGTGATATCTTGAGGAAGCGACGGATAACGTCCGGGTGTGTTATTTGCTGGATGTGCTCGAGGGAAGTCGTGCTAGACAGACCGGCGGGAGCCTTCTGGAGTGTTTGTATGCTGTTGAGAGCGTTTCTCTGCGCGAGGACGGTCAGCAGGCGCGCTAGAGTAATAGGACCCAACACGCTCTCGGGGGCGATGTAAAATGGATCGAATCCCGGGTTCGGATGTATGCTTGATCTGGTCCACGAAGGCCACTCGCACACGCTTCCTTCTTCTTCAATTTTGTGAGCTTCTTTGTAGCTCGACTGGTACGCAATGGGCAATAAGGAGTATATGTCCCCGTTCTTTATACCGGCGGCGTCAGCACCGTGCGTCAGTGTTGCTATCAAACGTAAGAGGGAGTTACGAGATCCAGCTTGTCATCATTTAGTGAAACGATGCGCTAGGACTTTTGGAGCTCACTTACCGATCCCTCTGCCGACTTTTTTGTATGTTGAAGCACCGATCGGGGAGCGATCTTCGCCATAGAGCGAGTGAGCGACGGAAAGTTGACTTGAAGCCATGCGACACGGAGTAAGCGAGGGTAATGTGCAAGTCAATGCTGCTGTACTCACCGCTCTAGTCCAACGGCATCTTCAGTGTTCTCGGTGCTCATCCAAGCGTGAATAACCCTCTCTACCCAATGACGTCGAGAAGTAAAGTTCTGCATCACCTGAATTAGCGCTTTCCTATCCTTGGCACTGCGAGCTCTCTCGGCTGGTGTTGAGACCCCGGGTACGATGTAATCGGGCCATCGCAGGAGGGCGCATATAGCCTCGGCCGCATAAGACCTTGCATCACTTTCGAGAAACCCCCTTGGAGGCTCCAAGAAAACACAGTCTAGCAGCAAGTCGGAGATGGTTGGTCTCTGCTTCAGAATACAGAGGTCATCAAGGGGGAAGCGGACCCGTTTCGTCGCAAGCAGGGACCAAGCGGCTTTGAGCGTACCCTGCTGCAAGTAGCCAAAGATCCTATTTGACATCAGGCGCTGTCCATTCTCGTCTCGGTTCCAGGGGTCCTCGGGGTTTAACGGGCTAATGTGACACTGCCAACTTGTCGCAGGATTGTGAAGCTGGTCCGAGAATATCTCTGGGTCCAGCAACGCAGAACTGCACAACAAGTACAGAGCGTCAGCGACGTCGCGAGGCTTGAGCCTTTGCGCCAGCTCTGACTTAGAGCATACAGTAACGAGGAGATTTGTTGCTTCCAAGCGAAAAGACAGAATGGGGTGCATTAATGTCTGAGAGAATACTGTCAGCCAATCCATCGATGATAGAGTCATATTTACAAATAATTTGTTCCTCACTTTCGTGCAGATATCTAACACCTTTGATGAATTTAATCCACCGAGCAAGATCCCCAGCGCTCCTTTGTTCCCGTTATGAAACAAATGAGACAAAGACCGCCAAGCACGCCACTGCGTCATGTAGCCGTTGACCTGCTGTTGGGACAGCACGCTCGAAGATTTTCTCCAAGGTACAGTTATCAGTCCGAGTAAGACGGCAGGCAGCCCATTATCGACGCAGCTGCTGGTGAAGTAACTCCACGTTCTCCAGCGGTTGCTGGAATCCTCGTCGTAGTCCCATATCCAATCTGACTCAATTATCTCCGAAAGCACACGCTATTTATATTGTCAGATCGCTGACCTAGTAACAATATTAATACTGCAAGGACTCACGACAAAAGCGCAAACATAAGGGTTATCTATCTGAAGCTTTGAGACCTTTTCGAAGGCGCCGGGAAGTTTTTCGTACAGCTGAACTTGGTCTGCAGAGAACAGTGTCCGGAGCTCACGCTCGTACGCTTGCTCCAAGATGCCGCTCATGGCGGTGTGTCTGAGTACTACCAAAGTTAGTGATCCATGCCTATCACAGTCCCATTAAGATCATGACCACCATAGGACACTTACCACGATCTGAGACACGAACAACTGTGCCGTCGTCACCGCAAGTAATAGTCCGGCGTTGAAATCTTAAGGCGGAGCTTAAATCAGTCCGCCGCACGCTGTCATCATGGATCACTGCGGACGAACAGCGATTTTACCCCGGATGAAATCGAGAGAAAGAGGCGGCGAGATGAAAGCCTTTTCCTCCGAGTTTCGGGGCCCTTTTTTGCATAGGAAAAGGTTTCCTTTTAGCCGATGTTTGGGTCAAATTTGCTCTTGTAAAATGTACAGATTACCGCATTTGGTATCCACCTTCCGGATTTAGACGTGTTTATATCCATTCTCCGCTCACAAATTCAAGCTCCGGAGAAAAAGGGCCAACTTTTCAGTAACTTTTCGCACAGCAAAAGATGGGTGAAAAAGGCTTTCATCTATCCGCCTTCTTAAATCACTTTTTGTAACAGAAAAATCGCAGTTTGTCTGCAGTGGATGTAAAGCTGCACACTTCTCTTGCTAAAGCTTAAAGCTTAGCGCTTAATGCCTGTTGAAAGGGATCCATTTTCGTGCTGTCTTTTGAACGGAGCACAGTTTTCTGCGAAAGACACGAACAAACTGCTGAACTTAGGAGTTCTACCCTAAGCATAACACATCATACAGTGGGGCGCTAAAACGATTATATCTTGCCTGGTTCTGATGCATGACAGTACAATGTAGATGTCGCATTACAATCATCATGCGAGCGCTGCTTCTTTGCAGTTCTAGCCAGTCAAAGGGTTTGAGCGGAATTCGACCGACTGAGATGTGGCAAGTGACAATCTTTCCTTACTACGACTGATATTTACCCAAAAACGACAGTGTTTGCATTAACGACCAAATGAATGACGATACCGGGCGGTGAATAACGTATCAAGAGCCAGGTATAGTCATGTCTCAAAATGAGGTACGGAAAAAGAAGGATGGTAGCCCAACGCGAGGCTCAGAGAGCGAGAGCAACACCGGCGACGGCCACAACAACGGCGAGACCAGAGGTCGCTACAAGGCCAGAAGCGCCGCCGGTTTTGCCACCGAGGGGGTTGCTGCTAGAGCCAGAGCCAGAGCTGCCCGACGAATCGCCAGAGGAGCTGGAGCCACCAGAGCTGGAGCCGCTAGAGCTGCCCGAGCTCGGAGCAGTGCTAGTGGGTGAGCTACCACCGGCAGGAGCCTATCACCCCGAAAGTAAATACGATTGTTGGCGTGGTAAAACGAGGGGTGTACGAACTGTGAGGGAGCCTGCACCCTGGCCAGCGCAACCCTGGTTGAAGGTATCGATGGCCGAGGAGGCCTCCTCCGCAACGGTAGGGTCGGCAGAAGCGAGGCAGTTCAAGCACGTCTGGAAGTTGTTCATGTTGCTAGAGGAGCAAATGCAGGAGAGGCTGGTGCCGCATGACTGCCACAACACTCTGTTAACACCTGCTGAAACCGCACAGCCCAAAGGAACTCACGGTGATAGAGTTAATGACACCACAAGGAGACTGGCACTGCGAGGGAAGGTCCCCTGTGCTCAACTGACGGGCGAAGTGTTCGTTGACGGGGTAGGCAGCGCTGGCTAGAGACAGGGCGCCTGTCAGTGGTTCATTGACAAGCAAGGAGAGGTGAATAGAGCACCATAGGCTGCAGCACCGAGGGCGACGATCAAAGGAGTGAACTGGACCATGGTAGGATAGTTGGGAGGTGAGGAACAATCAAGGCAGAGGTATACGAAAGAGAAGGCACAAGGAACGCTTTGCAGAAAGGAGGGCCCTTTATAACGTTGTCGACGGCGTCTTGTTTGAGTTCATTTGATTGTCAGGGACACGGAGGGGATTAACGCCCGCTTGACTCGGCGCTGTCAAACATGTCAGTTTACAGCTTTTCCAACACGCGGATGTCATAAACCACCAAACCCCGCTGTCAAACTTGTCGAGAAGGCAATGTGGGTCAGAGACTCATGGCTTGCAAGCGCCTAGCGTGATCCGCGTCGCGTTGACTCATGCGTGCCGTGTCTGACTCGACGTATTCGTACCTTTTCACATCCCTGAGTGGCCGCCTTGCGACTCGGTGAGAGCTTGCCCGGTAACAACCATGCGCGTCCGAAGCTGAAAGGCGCGAAGGTGGGCCTTGTCGCGCGGACCACGGGCGTCTATCAGGAAGACAGGGTCTGGCCTTGGCGATCTTGGCACAACCCCTTTTGGGTAAATAAATGTATCGTCCTGAGTCCTCGAATCACGGACTTGGAAGAAACACTTGGATTGACTCGCTCGCAATCTACTAGCTGGTAGAATCCGCATGTGCAAAGTGTCGAAGACGAAGCTCTGCTTCCTTGTGCATTTGTGCATTAACTGGTCATGTTTCACTGTTGACTGCCGAATTACTTGAGGCATCCGCACCGACGCTGCATTTTCAGTCGACAAGCGACGGAATGATTGACTGCTACCGCGCCAAGTATTAGCTAGGCAAGAATTGGCAGGTCCTTGTTTATTACCTGAAGTAGCATCTTGATCTCTCTTGGCTTCACTCTCACCTAGCGGAGCGTTGAGCTATTTCTTGCTTCTAGCTTCATCGCGAACACCTCACGTTAGAGTTTGTCGTTTACTGGAAGCTGCATCGTTTCTACCCGCAAACCCTAAACAGAAGTCCACTAACGCAGCTGACGTCGGAACTAGTTTATCGTGATGATATGCGCGAGAAATTGCAAAATTCTGTGACGATGTAGCAAGGTTTGCTCGTGAGGCGCGTCCATGTTAAGTCCATCTGTCGGAATTACCAACTTGGTGACTTGACTGCCGAGCGAAGAACGATCATCAGGCGGATTTTCCTATGAAATACTAGCGCGGACCCTTCACCTATGATAAAAGGCGCCGATGTAGCCAAAAGCGAAGGTCAGGAAGGATTAGAAGGATCTGGCGCGACCGGGTCAGCGGCAGCGCAAGAGCTTTACGCAGACATCATACTGCCGTGTCTGGAAATGTAAACGAGTACTCAGAACACCATGTTTAACACATGAACGAAATTACTTCCAGCACCCCACCTTTGTATTTGTAGCTTGACTGTTAAACGTTAAAGTAACAGCTCAAAAGAGAAGAAGAAGAAGAAGCGAAGCATGCACACCAGTCTCAGAAACTTTAGTGGTTATCTTTGCGTCGAACGACTGTCTGCCATACATTCCGATGAGTCCCGGGATGCGATCTCCAACTCCGGCTTTCGTTCTTTTAGAGAACATCCACAAACTTTAGATAAGGGTGATATGCTCGGGGCTGCGGCCGGATGGTTTGTCAGGAGGACTGATCAGAAGACATATGCTCTCATATGCTCCGAGGACGCACTTCGCATAGTATATAAATGAATGAAAACCCACCTTACGACAGAATACTGCTGGCGCCAGTATGGCTGTTTGTCGCTCGGGTCCTTCTTATTCAATGAAGTTACGGTGTCTTCAGGGTGACTGCACCTCGCCGTTGGACTTCGGCGCATGCAAGAAGAACGTTGAGGCGCATCCCATTCGGTGAACCTAGCAGAGATTACCCCAAATCGAATATCCATTGCTGGAGGTTTCCCTACATTGCCAAGATCGTCTTTGGAACCTTCCAGGTTTCCAAGTTCCTTGGAAGCGAGAGTACACCATTGATCTCACCAGCAGGGTCCACACCAGAAATGTTGATTGCGCCGTGCTTAGTAGCAACCCACGAGACTTCTTTGGGAAAAGTAATCTGCGACGGGATGTCTGCCCTTTGTTAACGTCATTCTGATAGACACTCGAGCACGGGGCGCCTGCACGAGTCTCGACATTTCAACTCCAAATGACGCCGAAAATCAGCTTTCCAAACGTGCATACATACGCATGGTTTCAGACAACGGCTACCGTAGTCGTGCATCAAGATGTCATTCAGCAAGAGATAAGAATCGGTCAGGGCAATAGGAACGACCTAATGGGTTGCAAATGCAGAAGACCCGATTTTATCTGCGTCCACAAGCTGCTCGATACGTTCAGCGACCTGCCAGATGCGCCTCCTGTTCCTCATGGAGGCGCTGGCACAGCACCGCTGCAGGTACCCCCACGCGCCCACATTTCGCAACCTGTCAAGCTCGAACTGCGCCTCCGCGTCTTTCGTCGTGGGGATGTACCATGGCGCTTGCCGTTGGATCCACATCCTAGCAATGCTATTCCTGCCTTCTTCCGAATGGAAATACTTAGACCTGAGAGTGCGGGATGTCAACGTTAGGGACAGCAACGAGGATAGCGAGCCTTCAACTGTGATCATGCACAAGAGCTCGAAGGGCAGATTCTCGAGCGCAGAAGTAAGGCCTGCTGAGGGGCCCAGTGTTTTAGGCGGAGATGTCAAAGATGGGGATAGAGGCTCTGATGTAGCCTTTAGAGGAAAGCTACGGATGACCGTCGTTAGAAGATGATCACGAAAGGCGCGAAACTGGCCGCACTTATCGGGCCTCATCCACATCCAAAAGCCACCTCGGTGCACAATGGCTGACTTGATGGCCCCCACGTCGCCAAGCTCTTCGAGCGCGACAATCTCGTCCACATCTAAGAAATGCGGAGGCAGACGCTCATCGTACAGCTCCGTGTATCTGTGCTCATGCACCTCTCCATAGTGCACCCCAGGGATCCCAGGTTCGTCGAAGTGCTTCATCGACATGCCCTTGTGCATCGCCAGACGCCAAAGTCGCAATGGCGTGACGCGTCCGCACGTGGCCAGATGCAGGATAGGGAGCGCAAACGTTTGGACCATGATGATGGGACCGTGGGAGATGAGATACTCTGTCTCGTCGTCGGGCCCGGGGCCGCCGACCCAGCCAGCGTCCCAGCCTTCTGTGTTGATTGAGCAGTTCTGGATGACGCGAATCTTCGAGTCGGAGATGGCAAGCGCGGTATCGCGAGGAACGCCGTCCTGGTCCTCAAACTCGGGATCTCCAGAGGGGTTTATCGCACCTGCAGACTTGTCAGCGGGACTGCAAGGGTTGCACGATCACTACGTACAAGGCACCACTAGGCAGACGCGTTGAGCCCACCTAACCGCGTTTAATCCCCACCTTTTGTAGCGGGTCCAGATGCACACGGATAGATAAGATTAGCTACGGTTCCGGGGCGTAGATAAGGTGAATGCTATCCCGGCTTCATATTGGCATCCTAGAGGGTTTGAAAGCCTCGGCGGAGGTGGGCTAGGGAAGCAATAGGGACACGCATATTTATAACTACTAGCTCATGTAGCCTGTCTTTGGCTATCTCATCTGATCGGACTGTAGATAGAAGCACTAATGGAATGATATTAGCTCAGGCTAGCCAACATACAGAAGCTAAACTATGATCGAAGCCCGACGCGCCGATCGCGCCCCTGCGCGCTGCAGCTGTAGCCCGCCCGCTTCCTGCCCTCCCCCGCTCGTCCCCTGCCTGTTCCCTGGTCGTTCCCTGCTGCATGAGGCTTGTCGACGGTGTCCCTGCTCCCCGGCCTGCTCCCCCTCCTGCACCACCA